>NC_143028.1:47277272-47433181 GCF_057628025.1 Oncorhynchus mykiss
AATGTTGGCTAGGTGGTTAACATTAGCTAGGCTAGAGTTTAAGGTTAGGATTGGAGTTAGGTTAAAGGGTTACGGTTAGGATTAGCTAACATTAAGTAGTTGCAAAGTAGCTAAAAAGTAGTAAATAGTTGCAAAGTTGCTAATTAGCTAAAGTAGTCCGTGATGAGATTCAAACACGCAACCTTTGGGTTGCTAGACATTTACATCATACACCAATCCATCCACCCTACTTTTGTGTTTGCCTTAACCTTCTGTCTTATGTAACCATACTAATTACATTTATTATGTAACATCTAGTCTGAGATCAGGCTGAGTGACTAGGCAACAGGATAGATAAGCAAAAGTAGCAGCAGCATACAGTATGTGGTGAGTGTGAACATGTGTGTGAGTATGTGTGGCGTCAGGGTGCATGTTGTGTGTGTTTGTTTGTTAGGGTGTCAGTGTAAGTATGTTTGAGTGTGTGGGTATAGTCCGGTGTGTGTGCATAGTCTGGTGTGTGTGCATAGAGTCTGTGCAAGAGAGTTAGTGAAAACAAATGGTCAGTGCAGGTAGTCCGGGTAGCCATTTGATGATCTATTTAGCAGTCTTATGGCTTGGGAGTAGAAGCTCTTCAGGGTCCTGTTGATTCCAGACTTGGTGCACTGGTACCTCTTGCCATGCAATAGCAGAGAGAACAGTCTATGGCTTGGGTGGCTGGAGTCTTTGAAAAACGTTAGGGCCTTCCTTTGACGCAGCCTGGTTTCGAGGTCCTGGATTGCAGGGAGCTCGGTCCAGTGATGTACTGGGCCGTACTCACCACCCTCTGTAGTGCCTTGCGGTCAGGTGCCTTACACTTGTCATACCAAGCAGTGATGCCGTCAGTCAAGATGCTCTCAATCGTGGAGCTGTAGAACTTTTTGACGATCTGACGGCCCATGTCAACATTTTTCAGCCTCCTGAGGGATGAGACAGTGTTGTGCCCTCTTCACAACTGTGTCGGTGTGTGTGGACCATGTTAATTCCTTAGCGATGTTGACACCAAGCAACTTGAACTTCTCAGCCCGCTCCACTATAGCCTATCGATGTGGATGGGGGCATGCTTTCCCCTCCATATCCTGTAGTCCACAATCTGCTCCTTTGTCTTGCTGACATTGAGGGAGAGGTTGTTGTCCTGGCACCACACTGCCAGGTCTGACCACCTCCCTATAGGCTGCCTCATCGTCATTGGTGATCAGTCCTACCACCGTTGTGTCATCCGCAAACTTGATGATGGTTTTGGAGTCGTGCGCGACCACGCAGTCGTGGGTGAACAGGATGTACAGGAGGGGACTTAGCACACACACCCCTGAGGGGCATCCATGTTGATTATCAGTGTGGCAGATGTGTTGTTTCCTATACCCTCACTGCCTGCAGGTGGCCCACCAGTAAGTCCAGGATCCAGTTGCAGAGGGAGAAGTTCAGTGCCAGGGTCCTGAGCTTGGAGGGGACTATGGTGTTGAATGTTGAGCTGTAGTCAATGAACAGCATTCTTACATTCTGTAGGTATTTGTTTTGTCCAGGTGGATGAAGGCAGTATGTTGTGCAATAGAGATTGCGTCATCTGTGGATCTCGATCACATATCTCTTATTTTATTTGTGGGTATACTTGGGAACATATTTCCTAAATTATTTTTTGTTGTTGCTGAATTCCTGTCTTTTTTTTTTACCCAAAACTAAAATGTTTATATTTATTTTATTTTTTACTTTGGGGGCCAAAATAAATCACTCTCAGGCTGGTTTTGGCCCGCGGGCCACCTGTTTCCGAAACTTACAAGAAACCTGAGACACTTCCCAAAGAAAAAAGTTAACATGGCATTTCTTACATGATGCCACACCAATCTGATCCAGGCTTATAGTGTCATTTTAATGTCTGCGTCTATTCCCACTAAGTGCTGTATATGGGTGATTCTACAGAAGTGATGCAAATTGCAGTCCCATCCCAAAAATATATATTTTTAAAAACTTGAGACATTTATTGATCATGATATGTCCTAATTCAATCCAAGGCAATAACAACAAAAAATATTACTAGTTAAAAAAAAAGATTTTTCTGAATAATAGTACTAGTTAGTATTAGATACTTCTCCACAACTTTGTCCCTGACCTGTTTGGAGCGCTCCTTGGTCTTCATGGTGCCGCTTGCTTGGTGGTGTTGCAGACTCTGGGGCCTTTCAGAACAGGTGTATATATACCGAGATCATGTGACAGATCATGTGACACTTAAATAAAGTCCACCTGTGTGCAATCTAACTAATTATGTGACTTCTGAAGGTAATTGGTTGCACCAGATCTTATTTAGGTGCTTCATAGCAAAGGGGTGAATACATATGCACACACCACTTTCCGTTTTTTATTTATTTTTATTGTTTGAAACAAGTAATTTTTTTCATTTCACTTTACCAATTTGGACTATTTTGTGTATGTCCATTACATGAAATCCAAATAAAAATCCACTTAAATTACAGGTTGTAATGCAACAAAATAGGAAAAACACCAAGGGGGATGAATACTTCTGCAAGGCACTGTACAAATTAGCATTCCTTTCCAACCCCCAATCTGCACCACTTCTGTAGCCATATTATGTCAGCGAGTGTTAGATTTAAACCTCTGTGGGTTGACAGGTTTAGAGAGAGTGAGACAGAGGCTGCCCAGGTTTACACTACTGCATGACTCAGAGAAAGAATGAGAATGGACGTAGGAGGTAATTTGCACATCTGAGAGAAGTAGAGAAATGAGAGCAACAGCACGGAGACCCAGCCTCTGACAGCTCAACCTCAAGTGTCTTTGAGCCCAAACCAGCTAGATCCTGAGTGTACTGGCAGGCGCACGCTGCCTCACACTTGTAATGCTTTAATAATGCATCATCATCCTCCATGTAGACAAAGGGACTCAGTGTGTGATAGCCTGGCTCACTTTCCCTTTTCAGACAATGTTAACTGGTAGCTAGCTTACAGGGTTTTCACTACCTTCTTCATTTGATAATCACATAGAGCCATAGATATCATATGTAACATTTATTACATGGGGATAAATATTCCTTCATATTAAATAGACTTGTGTCACATCTTGGTACATTTGGTTTTAACAAAAAAATGCTACCTAAATAGATGAAACTTTACAATTTTCCTGGTAGGTGGAGGGTCAGCCAACAGGCAGTACAGTAGAGTACAGTAACATCATAGTAGCTGACTGAGCCTTGTGAAGAGGAACCTATCCTAACTCTGGTCACTGCAGCCAGACCCTACCCTGTGTTGGCTTGGCCTACAAGGCTCAATGATGCTTCAATGACTTTTGAAAACAGGGGGCTCGCCTCTAATCGTGGTTGACAGTATGTTTTTCTATTTTGCACTGTTCCAGGAGGAACTGCCGTGTGACGTTTTCCTAATTGGACATAATGAATGAGGGAAAGGGATTTCAGAGGCATGCGTCTGAATAGCTGTGATGTGTGTCTGAGCTTATTTTTGAGCTGAGCTGAGCTGACTTTTCTTCTTCTTTCTTCTTCACAGGTTAATCCTCTCATAGCACACTATCACTGTGTTCATAAAGAGTTCACAGTTTTGAATTATTCTCAATTGTAGGGCTCTCGGACTCCACTTCAAGTCAGAATTACAGGTATTTGTTTGGATAAGCAAAGAATGTGTCCAACCAAATCCATATATATGAGTGTGGACACTTGTGTGAATGTAAAAAGTTTTCATAGACCAGTCCCAGGCCATTCTGACTGGTATTTTTTTCTAAATTCTAATTAACATGCTTCATTGTGGGCTGATATGTGTAAATATTTGTCCACTCCTCTACATTCCTAACCAGAAATAACATTCAATATATCAATTAAGAGTTAATGGTTCATGGTATAAACCCTCTACTACAGATGTTTGTATACTTTTTGAGGCGATTGCCAGCAGTGAAGTGATTGCAATTGTAACTATGGCAAGAAAGACTAGCTGCTCTCAGTATCCAGGGTATTCCTCTTGTTTAATGGGTTTGTATACAGCAAGTCCCATGGAACTCCATGGAAACCTGCAAACTTAAGTGCTGACCACATACATTAAACTGACACCATTGCTTTTTATATAAAGATGTCATTAAAGGGACCCTGCATAGTGCCATTGTTTCCAGGCACTGATAAAGTATTCTTACTAACTGCATCGATATCAATAAATAGTGACCAACACATACAGAATGGAGGGAAAGAATGTAATCAACCACACCCTTCTATAGAAAGATAAGTAGGAGACTATTTCTAACAATGGAAAAGGGAATGTGAACGTTATACATTTATAGAAACCCACATATTTCTGAATGACCCTACTGTTTCTTACTGTTTAATTACTGTGGGATTAAACACATTTAGAGCCCCCCAAATCCCTTCCCCTTCCACATGGGTCAGGCACCTTAATCACAGTGGGCTTAGGGGCCCTGTGGCACTAAGGGCAGAGAGACCAGAGGCCCTGCAGAGAAAGGAGTGTGTCAGCACTTTGAGAGGGAGAGCCAATGGCGCTCTCTGGCCTCCAGCCTGCCGGCCACATACATGCCCCATGGCAGGGCCACTGGACATAGTGGCAGTCCCAGCTTAATGGGCAGATAGCAGCTGAGAGAGTGATAGGAAATGGAGAAGGGGAAGAGAGTGGAGTGGAGTGGAGTGAGAGGATGACCGTGGGTAAATCCTGAGGGGATTGGTCCTCATACCATGCTCACACAAGTCATTTAATTACCAAACTCTACTGGTCCTCTCTGGTCCACACCAGCTCAAACTCATTAACCGCTGTTGGAAGAAAGGGACCAAGTGGCCAAGTGCCAGGAATGAGAGTGGTCCAACAAACTCTTTGGGCTTATTCATACTGGCATCAAGTTTAGAAAGTTCTTCAGGTCTATAAGAGAGAAGCAGAAAAATAATGTACGTTTCTGCAAAGTGAAAATTTGCACCACTCTTTATAATCTACACATCAGTCAGGAGAATAACATTGGTCACTCTCACATTTTCAGACAAGTCCTAAGGTTGCTAAGCTGCTTATCAAGAGAAAATGGCCATTTGTATTGTCACTGAAGGCTGGCAATGGTTTCCCCTCCTATTACTGTGGTGAGGAAGCTGGCATGAATTCAGATTACTGTTGCAAAACTACACCGACCCAGCTACGACTGGGCCGTTCCATGAAAGGAGTGCCTTCTGCAACCCTTTGATATTTTAAGTAGACATTTGTGCACCAATATTGTATTTAAAAAGCCTGTTATATTCAATGAAGTGTCGTTAATATAGACCACACGGAGAATTCAATTAATCAGATTTTTATATTAATAAATATTTGAATTATATATATATTATTATATTCATTACTGTATATGAATTCAGCATTTTGACATGTTCCTCCATGCACTCTCTGTGACTTCCAGGAAGATTTTAAGCCGTTAAACCCCAAAATTTCACAACTTTTTCTTTGGATGTGTGTCGTTCTGACCTTAGTTCCTCTGTTTTTGTCTTTGTTTTAGTATGGTCAGGGCGTGAGTTGGGGTGGGCAGTCTATGTTTGTTTTTCTATGTTGGTTTTTGTGTTTGGCCTAGTATGGTTCTCAATCAGAGGCAGGTGTCGTTAGTTGTCTCTGATTGAGAATCATACTTAGGTAGCCTTTTTCAACCTGTGTTTCGTGGGTGTTTATTTCCTGTTTAGTGTTTTGTCATTCACCTTACATTTGTTTGTTGTTTGTTTGTTGTTTATTGTTTTTGTTCAGTGTTCATTTTGCTTCATTAAATTATGGACACTTACCACGCTGCACCTTGGTCCTCCTCTCTATCTCTAGACAACATCCGTTACAGGATGATTTAAGATGAAATCTTCAACCCTTGTTATGGTCAACCCTGTTACTTTATTTAACAGAATGTTAAAATTAGGTGAAATTAAAAATTAAAAATTCACCAAGTTACACATCTCAAAAAAGACACCGAATTGGCGGAACGACCCTACAGCTTTTGTCATTTACAACACACACGACATTAATGGACACATCTATCTGAGAAAAACCTTTCTATGTCTTACCCCATTGAGTAGAATCCATTGTGTAGTTGAATAGCATGATTCACACCATTGAATACAGCCAAGATTTTGGCATTTAAAATGAGCACAAACATGTTCCCTAAAAAATGCCAAAATCTTTTCAGGTAGATCCATTTCCAATGATGCTTTGACCCCAGAGGAAAAAAACTGTCCCATTTTACAGGACCAATTTGAGAGCTTTTTAAGGTGTTACATAAAGCATCAACCTAATCAGAGAGAACACCATGCCAAATAATTCAAATAAAGTTCACTGTCAATCATCACGCACCAGGAATAATTGTAGCAGGTTAGGAGAACTTACCCAGCAGTTTAGGATAATTAATGTAGCAGGTTAGGAGACTGAGGTTAAGGTTAGGAAAAGGGTTAGGGTTAGCGAAAATGCTCTCGTAAACTGCTATGAAAATCACTTTGTATCAAAATGGTGTGAAAAGAGTGGAACACACCTGCACAGTTGATGCATGCATAATTCACAAGTCAATTCTGCCACACCTCTACACTCTTAGAAAAAGGGTTCCAAAGGGGTTCTGCGGTTGTCCCCATAGGAGAACGCTTTTTGGTTCCAGGTAGAACTATTTTGGGTTTCCAGGTAGAGTATATGTGTCAGTCTAAACCTGCTTCACAGGAATGTTGTCTTTAGTAATGATTATGGTTAGATCATAATCATAATAGTTCATTTGGGGTGGCAGGGTAGCCTAGTGGTTAGAGTGTTGGAGTAGTAACCAAAATGTTGCAAGTTCATATCCCCGAGCTGACAAGGTACAAATCTGTTGTTCTGCCCCTGAACAGGCAGTTAACCCACTGTTCCTAGGCTGTCATTAAGAATTTGTTCTTAACTGACTTGCCTAGTTAAATTAAGGCAAAAATAAAGTGTGGAAGGTTTTGAATGTTACACTAGGAACAACTTTACATTATATTGGAGTGGTGTGTTTTATGCTTTTACTAGCCTTCAGTATTTTAGTTAGTACTACTGTAGTGTTTTTTATTGTGTAGTACAACATAACAAATATGTGTACAGCTTTTATAGTAGTTATTCTGTAATAACTATGTTTCACGGAATCATGGCTGAATGACGACATGGATATTCAGCTAGCGGGATATTTGCTGCACCGGCAAGATAGAACAGCACGAGGGGGGGGTGGTCTATGCATATTTGTAAACAACAGCTGGTGCACGAAATCTAAGGAAGTCTCTAGATTTAGCTAGCCTGAGGTAGAGTATATTGTGATAAATATCAGTCAACACTACTTGCCTAGAGTTTTCAGCTATACTTTTCGTGGCTGACCGCAGACAGATGCTGGCACTAAGACCTCACTCAGTCAGCTGTATAAGGAAATAAGCAAACAGGAAACCACTCACCCAGAGGCGGCGCTCCTAGTGGCCGGAAACTTTAATGCAGGGAAACTTAAATCAGTTCTACCAAATTTCTATCAACATGTTAAATGTGCAACCAGAGGGAAACAAATTCTAGATCACCTGTACTCCACATACAGAGACACATACAAAGCTCTCCCTCGACCTCCATTTGGTAAATCCGACCACAACTCTATCCTCCTGATTCCTGCTTACAAGCACAAATTAAAGCAGGAAGCACCAGTGACTCGGTCTATAAAAAAGTGGTCAGATGAAGCAGATACTAAACTACAGGACTGTTTTGCTATCACAGACTGGAACATGTTCCGGGATTCTTCTGATGCCATTGAGGAGTACACCACATCAGTCACTGGCTTTATCAATAAGTGCATTGAGGACGTTGTCACCACAGTGACTGTACGTACATACCTCAACCAGAAGCCATGGATTACAGGCAACATTTGCACTGAGCTAAAGGGTAGAGTTGCCGCTTTCAAGGTGCGGGACTCTAACCCGGAAACTTATAAGAAATCCTGCTATGCCGTGCGATGAAGCATCAAACAGGCAAACCGTCAATACAGAGCTAAGATTGAATCATACTACACCAGCTCCGACGCTCGTCTTATGTGGCAGGGCTTGCAAATTATTACAGACTACAAAGGGAAACACAGCCGCGAGCTGCCCAGTGACACGAGCCTACCAGACGAGCTAAATCACTTCTATGTTCGCTTCGAGGCAAGCAACACTGAGGCATGCATGAGAGCATCAGATCTTTCGGACGACTGTGTGATCACGCTTTCCGTAGCCGACGTGAGAAGACCTTTAAACAGGTCAACATACACAAGGCTGCGGGGCCAGACAGATTACCAGGACGTGTCCCCGGGCATGTGCTGACCAACTAGCAGGTGTCTTCACTGACATCTTCATTGACATTTCCCTGATTGAGTCTGTAATACCAACATGTTTCAAGCAGACCACCATAGTCCATGTGCCCAAGAACCCAAAGGCAACCTGCCTAAATGACTACAGACCCGTAGCACTCACGCCCGTAGCCATGAAGTGCTTTGAAAGGTTGGTAATGGCTCACATCAACACCATTATGCCAGAAACCCTAGACACACTCCAATTTGCATACCGCCCAAACAGATCCACAGATGATACAATCTCTATTGCACTCCACACTGCCCTTTCCCACCTGGACAAAAGGAACACTTATGTGAGAATGCTATTCATTGACTACAGCTCAGCGTTTAACACCATAGTACCCTCAAAGCTCATCACCAAGCTAAGGATCCTGGGACTAAACACTTCCCTCTGCAACTGGATCCTGGACTTCCTGACGGGCCCCCCCCAGGTGGTGAGGGTAGGAAGCAACACATCTGCCATGCTGATCCTCAACACTGGAGCTCCCCAGGGGTGCGTGCTCAGTCCCCTCCTGTACTCCCTGTTCACCCACGACTGCATGGCCAGGCACGACTCCAACACCATCCTTAAGTTTGCAGACGACACAACAATGGTAGGCCTGATCACCGACAACGAAGAGACAGCCTATAGGAAGGAGGTCAGAGACCTGGTGGTACCAGAATAACAACCTATCCCTCAAAGTAACCAAGACTAAGGAGATAATTGTGGACTACAGGAAAAGGAGGACAGAGCACGCCCCCATTCTCATCGACGGGGCTGTAGTGGAGCAGGTTGAGAGCTTCACGTTCTTTGGTGTCCACATCAACAACAATCTAGAATGGTCCAAACACACCAAGACAGTCGTGAAGAAGGCACGACAAAGCCTATTCCCCCTCAGGAAACGAAAAAGATTTGGCATGGGTGCTTAGATCCTCAAAAGGTTCTACAGCTGCAACATCGAGAGCATCCTGGTTGCATCACTGCCTGGTGCGGAAATTGCTCGGCCTCTGACCGCAAGGCACTATAGAGGGTAGTGTGTACGGCCCAGTACATCACTGGGGCTAAGCTGCCTGCCATGCAGGACTTCTACACCAGGCGGTGTCGGAGGAAGGCCCTAAAAATTGTCAAAGACCCCAGCCACCCCAGTCATAGACTGTTCTCTCTACTACCGCATGGCAAGCGATACCAGAGTGCCAAGTCTAGGACAAAAAGACTCAACAGTTTTTACCCCCATGCCATAAGACTCCTGAACAGGTAATCAAATGGCTACCTGGACTATTTTCATTGTGTGCCACACCCAACCCCTCGTTTTACGCAGCTGCTGCTCTGTTTATCATATATGCATAGTCACTTTAACTATACATTCATGTACACACTACCTCAATGGGCCACCAACCAGTGCTCCCGTACATTGGCTAACCGGGCTATCTGCATTGTGTCCCG
Organism: Oncorhynchus mykiss; assembly: GCF_057628025.1. Classification (NCBI taxonomy): domain Eukaryota; kingdom Metazoa; phylum Chordata; class Actinopteri; order Salmoniformes; family Salmonidae; genus Oncorhynchus; species Oncorhynchus mykiss. Next base: position 47,287,036 of record NC_143028.1, read on the forward strand.
CCACCCACTACCCGCCAACCCCTCTTTCACGCTACTGCTACTCTCTGTTCATCATATATGCATAGTCACTTTAACCATATCTACACGTACATACTACCTCAATCAGCCTGACTAACCGGTGTCTGTATGTAGCCTCGCTACTTTTATAGCCTCGCTACTGTATATAGCTTGTCTTTTAACTGTTGTTTTATTTCTTTACTTACCTATTGTTTACCTAATACCTTTTTTGCACTTTTGGTTAGAGCCTGTAAGTAAGCAATTCATTGTATGGTTGTACCTGTTGTATTCGGCGCACGTGACAAATAAACTTTTATTTGATTGGATGTCATTAGATTAGTGTGAATGGAAGTTCAGTTGTAAATTGTAATAGTTCAGTAAATATTTTAGTATGATAGTCCTGCATTCTTGGATCCTCTTTCACTGCTTTATAAGGTCATTTAAACAGTCCGATCTGACATGATGAATTAATGCAAACAGACATTAGGTTGGGCCCATGGCAGTATGCCAAATCCACACATCCAAATAAATAATCCTCCAAATACAGTAGTGCTTCTACAGGAAGGCTAATGGTCTGACTTTGGCCATGTGTAAGCCAAAGACTCTGTCAATTATGTGTAAAAATAAATAAATAATCCTAATTAAAGACACGTTGTGGTATGCTTGCTCAATGTCTTCTGTAATACCCTCAAACATGACAAAACTATATGAATCTGTAATGCTGTAAAGCAAAGTTGGGACTCGGGGTCATTTCTCAAGGCATTTCAGGGTGTCAGTTCAGTGGTCAATTGATCTTTCTGATATCAATTGGCATAGCTAAGCTGACACAAAGTATAGGCAGCGTTGAGGGACATATTTAAACACACATGCATTGTTTGGATATATGCTTATTCCAAAGTCTGTCTTGACAAATAAGGCCTTTGTTGACACACAAAGTAGTAGAGGTTTGCATAATATGCATCTACCTTGTTCCACATGTTTATTACATTATCCGGCAAGTTGTTACATTGACCAGTTTTATGTAAAAGTTATTGCCATTGTTACATACCTGCTTAGTGTTTCACAATTTTGTTCATGGTTCATATCAGAACAGTGGAAGGAAATCATGTTAACAACTGCCATAAAAGAAGGAGAGTGAATTTGTTATCTGGGAGTTTACTGTAAATACTGTACAGCGGTGAGGAGCATACAAGTCATGGGCTCAGGTGTGAAGCAAGCTTACGCAAAAATATCACGTTGTTTCGTGTTGTTCAGCAACCAATCTACACCTCTGATCCTGACAGAGTACCATGAGGAAGACATGGCATTTCCTGTCTCAAATGAGAGAGCGGTGACAAGGAACAGGATCAGGTCTTACTTTATAATACTTTATAATTACTTTATAATTCATTGCTTTGGCACTAAAACACTTTTTCATGGTGCTTTATGACACACAAGCTCTCCTTGATCTATTCTCATGGACTGCACTGCATTATTACAAAAATACAGTCATACTTTTTTGTAGGCCAGATTCACTATCAGGCCTAATATACTGTAGGACTTAGATGTTAGTAATCACGAAAACCATGTGATGTCCATTACCTGCCAATGAGAAATGGCAATTCCTTCAGTACAGTTCCACTTAAAGCTGGCTTTGTAATACCATCTTAACAAAGGGATGTCTTCGAAGCCCAGTTTCATCCTATAGAGGGAAAACAATTGAATAATCCTTCATCATTCTAAGTTAACTCAAACATACAACCATTGAGCAAATAATTGGGAAGATGACGTTTCAATGCTGTTCAGCATTAGCTGCAAGATGGCTGGGAAAGGATTCTTGGAAGTTGGCCACAGTTTTAAGCAGTTCAGAAGGCCAACAATCTCCATGGGTCCAGATTAACATGCCATGGCTTTAGCCTTAATAACAGAGGTCCAATTGTATGTTGCTGCTGGGAAGAGCATGGACTTAAGGCCAGCAAAACCATTTGAGAGGTGTGTTTTAATTTGTATGAAGCTGTGAAAACATCAAAACATTGTCAGCTGAGGCAGCGGTCACTGGGCAAAGGTTGAATAATCATTGATTACATTGATGAACACTGTACTAACCTATTTGAGCCATCTTCTACAACAACAGGCCTAACACTGATTTTGTAAAGCTCTCTCTGATGAAGTACAACTTCTGTTTTATCCTTGTCTGGGATGGTCTTGAATACTGTTGCAATGCCCAGATTGTAGGATGGGCTTCCAAACAGGAGCGGTCCAGTCTGGTTATCAGAAACACCTGTGGCACATTCCTTGCTGAGAAAGGTTAGTGACTCACTACAGCAGTCTGCAGAATGAGGGGAGGCTCTTCTGTCTAGAGGACATCATCGTTATCCTTGTCATTCACCAAAAATCTGCTCAGCACAAGAACCACAACTGCTGTCCTACATAGGAGGTTGTGAATAGGGATGTGACAAGTGTACACTTTTTCTTGACGTTTAAACTGACATTTATTGTTATTGTTTTTCATTAAAACGATAAGAAAAAAAAAACACAAAACACCACGTCAATTTACAATGCAGAATAATGTCCCTATTACTTATGTATGACCGCTAGGGCCAGGCAATTAATTTATATCTACAGCAACCCTTTACAGACATAGAACGCAGCTACAGTAACATGTCGATAGTGACAATTGATAACATTGCAATTAAAAACTTTTCAGACAATTAAAAACAGTGCCGCATCAGGTCTGTAGAGCCGGGGGCAGAGCGAATCTGTTTGACGGTCCCTTTGATATCCATCGGTGGGCATGTTTTTTCAAGGAACCTCCTATGTGTGCACGCGCTTTAATGAGTGTTATAGTATAGCTCATAAGCAGCTCCTGAGTTTCAAGTTTGGAGGAAGCTTACAATTTGTCCTACCATTTTCTATGGATCTGCGTGAAAGTTGTGATTTTATAAAAAATGTATGTGCATTTTCGTGGAACAGTATCATTTCAAAAGTAACGTTTTTGTTTCTCAAAACCATTGTCACGTGGTTTATCAAAAATCTGAAGTAAAATGATAAAATCTCAACGTTAAAATTCCACTAAGGCATGAGCACCAGCCTCTGCCACATGGACACATTGATACCGTCGGTGGCTAAAGAAGTGAGTGCATAGAACTCAGAGATAACCTATGTGTGTACATCAAATCAATTGCATGTGCTCTAGTACTCTGAATTTGTGCTACTTACTCACTATTTTTTGTAAGGGGGACACTTTTGGTTGAGACAATCATTCAGAGGGTTGCGCACATCTTTAATTTATTATACTTTTTCTTCCAATATTACCAATTATCAATTGAGAACAAACTCAGAGTAATAGAGCACATGCAATTTATTTGATGTACAGCACATCACAAATATATACATACTGTACACACATCAAATAGGCAACATCACATGTATAAGACCCATATTAAGGGTTACCTTAGTAGTTGTATGAGCAAAAATGTCCCTTCTGTTCCTTGACTGAATTCATTCTAAATGTATAGTCTGTTGTTGCTATCCTTGTGAGGCAATCCAGGTGTGCATTGGTCAGTCTGTTTCTATGTTTTTGTTTCACAATGTTCATTGTTGAAAAGGTTGCTTCACATGAATAAGTGCTGACAACAAAGTTGTCACCTTTTGCACACACTGCTTCAGAAGTGGATACTCTATGTCTGACACAAGGCTCCAGAAATGGGTAACACCTGATCTTAGTTCACCTTGCAATGTGTAATTTGCCTGCAGCTCCACTATTTCACTCTCTATTCCAGCACGGTCAGGACAGAGGGCTGTGATGACTGGGGTCAGAGATGACACTGGATGACACATGAAAGGGGTTCTCAATGAAGATGAAAAACTCCTTGTACTCCATGATATCCTTGAATCTTGACTCAAACTCCAACTTCAACTCTTTCAACACATGCACAAATGCATCATAGCTAAAATGTTGCAGCATGTCTGGGTTGGATGTGGTGACCGCTCTGAATTTTGGTAAATTAACAAACTGTCTGTCAGGTATGAACAGTGTGGTGATTTTATTTTGAAATGCTTTGACCACACGCAGCATTTTCCCCGGACTTTTAGCTTTCCCTTGGAGCTGGAGATTCATCGTGTTCACGTGGCAGGTGATGCCAGTTAAAAAGCCACTGTTGATCATCCAGCTCTGGCTCCTCGCTCCCCTTGCTTGCTTGTTTGGGGCGCCGTCAGTGCACATAGATGCCAGATTTGACCAGTCAATATTATTATCAGCAAAAAAAATTAAAAGGGCTTTCAGAATATCCTCTGAAAAACACGGCGCCAAGGATATGTCAGTAATCAGTTGTTTACCGATGTCCTTGCCAATGTATTATATGCCTCCGGTTATGGTCGAGTCTGAGAGTTGCAGTCTCTTAATTTGCTTTAAAACAGCTTCCTTAGATGGCAGCTCCCCCATCTTATAAATATTGATGTGTTGTGCTCTCTGAAACTAGAAAAAATTCAATTCAATTCACGTGGGAACCCCAAACTGTTTAATGAGGCTTGGGCTCCATTCCGGTCTCACTTTAAACAGTCCATCCTCTGCTGGCATTCCAATTAAAACTAAAATAAGTCTGTGACTGAAGGGTTGGAGGAGCTTCTCTCTGTGTTTTTGCTGGGGGGGGCATTAAGGTCCATGTGCTTATTGATTGTGATCCGCAGATGCCTTGTTCATCTTGCCCGGGCAGAGACTGAAGTGTGAGCTTGTTTTTCCCAGTTATTTTTACATTTTGTTCACGCCTACATGAATAATCATTCTATTTTTTTATTTTTTTTATTTTAAAGCATTGTAAACTTTATTTTTGGTCCAGTGGATGGTCGGTCTGTTGCCATGACTCTCTGTGAGTGGTTGCATTTCTCCACCCTTATCCCTTGACTGTTTACAGGAACAATGGTGAGGTGTTTGCTCTGTCCCTGTACTATAGATTGCCCTTTAACCTCTGTAGCCTTCTGCCTGGTGTGTTTAACTTGTCTAAAGTATGGTATCTTTAAAGCTATTTTTTTATTTGTATTTTTATTTGTATTTTTTTTCTAGTTGAGTATATTATTTATATTGCTTTGTCTTGTCTGTGTGTGTGTGTGTGTGTGTGTGTGTGTGTGTGTGTAAAACTTAATAAACAGAGTTTAAAAAAATAATTTTAAAACAGCTTCCTTGTTTGTGAAATCAGCATTCAATAATTTGACTGAGGTCAAAAAACATGCTTTGACAATCTCCATATATGTGAAGGCCTTCTTGTTTCTTGTGAGTATCCAATCAATCTCATATGATGCCTCTTTCGTTTTCTCTGCAACAGTGCTATATCTGTTTCTCATTTGTTGTTGTCCTTTGAACTTTCCTTTGATTTGCTCTATGTTGTTGTTTCTGAAGTTGCTTTGTGGCGGATGTTTTTGTCAAAGTGGGCATGATGTTACTGGAGATGTCTCTCTAAATGTGCTCATTTAACAATTGACTGCCATCTGGCAAATAAGACAAAGTGAGCTAGTCCCATCATGCAGTACAAAAAAATAATTGTCAATTTCTCACCGTAGTTACGTTAGCTAGCGGCATTTCCCCGCGGCCATCTTCCTGATTTTCCTGGTTCTCGTTGGTTGTTCGTTCATAGCTGTCACGTTGTTCTCCAGCACCAGCACTCATTGTCAACAGATTTACGTTTCTTTTTTTACAGTAAATCGATCCATGTCGACCAGACTGCAAAATTAGCTAGTGGCAAATAGATATGTGTAGGTCGCTGTAGCTGAGCAGTTGCGTTCTATTTCGGCTAACATTCTATTTCGGCCTTTCTGTTCAACAGCTGCGCTATACTGCCATATATCTGCTGTCCATGGAACAGTAGATGTATTCAATGAAGTGATGCAGGCCTGCATTAAACACATTGAATTTAAATTGTATCATTGTTATGTATTATGAATGGAAAATAGGAAAATCACTGCGAGCTGCAAATTAAGGGCCCGTAGCAGTGGCGGTTCTAGCTTGTATGGTACCCCCCCCCCCGCCTCCCTTCAACGGCCCTTCACCAACAACAAAAAAACACCATTCTCAACTAACAGTAATTTTTATTCAGACATTTGGAACAACACAAATAAATAATCATAACATTTAAAACTATATAAATATATACCAAAATAAGACTCAGAAATATTAAAAAGAAGTAACAAAGACAAATAGAAACAAATTTGTGTTGATTTGGCACTCGAGCATCAATACATTACCCATCCCTCAACACTGTCAACTAAGAGTCAAGACTAAACCAATTCACCTTGGTGGTGTGCACACTGGTTTTATATTATTCTTAACGATTTCGCACAAACCAGAAAAAAATGCAACACTATGTCAGTGAAACTATATATTTACAGTATTATGAATGAATTGTGGTTTATTTGGTAGCATTTCGTAGTGTGACTGATTTTACTAACTGCATTAGTACCGTACAAAGTTAAAGGTGCGCTATTTGATAGATTCCCCGCTCCCCCTACCTCAGGCTTCCAGTGGGGAGATCTGAGGTCAAGCTCCATCCGCCCCCCTCCCCATCTCGTACTTCTGAGTGGGAGACCTTCCCAGACAGTAGCCTGCCTAGCTCACAAACTAGAATCAGGGTGCCCACTCCGTCAAGGTTAATTGACCCACAGTCCCACACGGTGACATGATATCATTGACATGACGTGCAAATGAGCGATAGAAAACCGATCGTGCAAATGTCACCATTCCAAAAAATGTTGGTGCGGGCAACCCGTGTCGCCACCGGCAAGATGCCGCCCCGGACAGCTGCCCATGTCGCCTATACCTAAATCCGCCACTGGCTCGCAGGCCGCATGCAGCCAGAGGGCTGTGCAATGATTACCACTGCTATAGGCCAATGCAACAGTAGGCCTATAACTTCCATCATCAACTAAGTAAAATACATAGGCCTAATGTCGACTAATAAAAGCAGTAGAAAAAATCCTGATGGAAATTCTGTTTCTTTCAATCACATTAATCTCTCTACTCCACATGTCTGCCTCCCTTTCTACCTGTCTTGAGTTGAGCTATTGCTAGTGAAGTGCAACATTGTATTAAATCATCAGCTGGATCCAGGAAAGCTGTCACTAGCGAACTTGCAACAGTGTACCCTGCGCCAGTGAGCTAGGGACAGACAGTTGTTTTTTTTCAATGACATTTCCACTGGATATATCATGATAGTTTACACTTTCACTCTGAGGCTTGGCGTTTATAGAATAAGCCTACTGAGGAACTATCGTTTGCAATGGATGATTAAAAAAAACAGACTTCGTTTACAATGTGTGAGGTGAGGAAAAAATGTCTGACAAACTCAGATTATTAGTTGTGGACATGGTGAGTTATGACAATCAGAAATCACACTGCCAAATGGGCACATTCCTACATTTGCATGCAGCAGACCTGGTAGGGCTACGTCTATGCATGCTCAGGCGTGCGCGCTCCCTTTACATTATCAGGACATAGAAACCAGACACATACTCATTTCTCAAGGAGCACTCCAATCAAAATACAATACAAATATTGACAAAACACATAATGTTTCTGAAATAAACCAAAACCAGAGATCTGTATATAATGACGAGATGGCCGCCCTAACAATGTGGAAGGCGGAAACTGTTACGAATTTTGTAGTGTCAATTTGTTGTCTTCTGTATTTACACAGTCAAATAAATTATCAATATTTCAATATTTAATTTGGAAAGGCACAGAGGTACGGATCCTGCCCACCCATAACGCCGGCCCTGGGTCTGTACCTTTTCAGACAGTAGAATTCTTCTCCTTTGTAAAATGTTTGTATTTTTTACCTGACAACAATAAACATTGCTATGTTATGGTAGCTACAGTTGAAGTCGGAAGTTTACACCTTAGCCAAATACAATTAAACTCAGTTTTTAACAATTCCTGACATTTAATTTTAGTAAAAAAAAAAAAAAAAATCCCTGTCTTTAGTTAGGATCACCACTTAATTTTAAGAATGTGAAATGTCAGAATAATAATAGATATAATTATTTATTTCATCACTTTCCCAGTGGGTCAGAAGTTTACATACAGTCAATTAGTATTTGGTAGCATTTCCTTTAAATTGTTCAACTTGGGTCAAATGTTTCAGGTAGCCTTCCACAAGCTTCCCACAATAAGTCTTGACAGAGCTGGTGTAACTGAGTCAGGTTTGTAGGCCTCCTTGCTAGCACACGCGTTTTCAGGTCTGCCCACAAATGTTCTATAGGGTTGAGGTCAGGGCTTTGTGATGCCCACTCCAATACCTTGACTTTGTTGTCTTTCAGCCATTTTGCCACAACTTTCGAAGTGTGCTTGGGGTCATTGTCCGTTTGGAAGACCCATTTGAGACCAAGCTTTAACTTCCTGACTGATGTTTTGAGATGTTGCTTCAATATATCCACATAATTGTCCTGCCTCATGATGCCATCTATTTTGTGAAGTGCACCAGTCCTTCCTGCAGCAAAGCACACCCACAACATGATGCTGCCATCCCCGTGCTTCACGGTTGGGATGGTGTTCTTTGGCTTGCAAGCCTCCCTCTTTTTCCTCCAAACATAATGATGGTCCATTATTGTTTCATTAGACCAGAGGACATTTCTCAAACAAGTACAATAGCCCCAAAACATCACTGCTCTAGAGGAGATCTGCATGGAGGAATGGGCCAAAATACCAGCAACAGTGTGTGAAAACCTTGTGAAGACTTACAGTAAACGTTTGACCTCTGTCATTGCCAACAAAAGGTATATAACAAAGTATTGAGATAAACTTTTGTTATTGACCAAATACTTATTTTCCACCATAATTTACAAATAAATTCATTAAAAATCCTACAATGTGATTTTCTGGATCTTTTTAAGTGGGAGAACTTGCACAATTTGTGGCTGACTAAATACTTTTCTGCCCCACTGTATGTACATATACAGTAAGTGTCTAAAATCCGCTGTCCGATTTACAGTAGTTATTACAGCGAAAACATGCCATGCGATTGTTTGAGGACGGCGCCAAACATACAAATATTTTTCCACCTGCACAGGTTTCATACATTCACATATAACGATAAACTATTCACTTACGTTTTGAAAATCTTCCTCTGATTTGTCACCCAAAGGGTACCAGCTATAACATATAGTGTGTTGTTGTGTTAGATACAATCCTTCTTTATATCCCAAAAATTCTGTTTAGTTGGCGCTATCAATTTGAGTAATCCACTCGTTCAACTTGCAGAGAAAGGAATCTGAAAATCTACCCCTAAACTTTGTTTCAACAAGTCAAAATACGTATTACTCCTTAGATACCCAAAAATGTAATCAAACTATAACATATCTTTCGGAAAGAAGTATGTTCAATAGGAAACCGATTTTAGCAGGTGAGTAATGTTTCATGGCGTGTGCAAACACGAATTTACAAGACTGTGTCCCGCAAACTGAAACTGTTATTTCTTATTAATTTTTGAAGTTACAAGCCTGAAACCTTGAACATAGACTGCTGACACCCTGTGGAAGCCATAGGAATAGCATCCAGGGAATTTTCTTATTTTAAATATGACCTTTCTCTTGCATTTTTAAGAGGATGGTCTCTCTCTACAACAACAAAAAATTGGTTTGGTTTTTCTTTGGATTTTCTCCTACCATATCTATTGTGTTATATTCACCTACATTATTTTAACATTTCTACACACTTCAAAGTGTTTTTTCCAATGGTACCTATTATTTGCATATCCTGGCTTCAGGGCCTGAGCTACAGGTAGTTTACTTTGGGCATGTCTTTCAGGCAGGAAGTGGATTTAAAAGGGTCCTAGGTCTAAATGAAATGATAATGGAGAAGAGAAGCCGATGTTTTGAGGACATATTTGCATGGGTGTTATTAGGCCCGAGACAAAGTCGAGGCAAACCGTTTTGCTTTCAATATCATTATTTTATGTACAATTAATTTGCTCTCGCATTTCAAAATTATTTGCTTGCAATAATTTGTTATGCTATCAATACTTTTGGGTTTATGTTTTGCTTTCAATATATTTTGTTTGCCATACTAAGAATTTTGTTCTTGAGTTCAGAAGTGTTGCTTGATATTATTGGCACAAAGGTAACCATATAATAACACTATTACTCTATTAAAGGTGTTTAAAGCGGCAATCCTTAATTGAAACACAAAGTGATCTCCCCGCCACAGTTTCAGTAAAAAGCTGAGGGATGGAACTGGGGAAAAGCAACCACTCTAAAATCCATAGACTACGCTATGGATGCAAGGACTGACCATCCATGATATCAAAATTATAGTTTTAACAATGTTTTTAGGCTATAGTGTGGTTGTTAACATTTACTTAATTTACAAACATTGGAGTAAAACAAGCTTTTATTTTGGGTTCTGATGGGGTACGACAGTTGAACTAAGCTCATGGAAATTGATACGTTATATTTCTCACAAATCAATTGGTACATATTATTAATTTATACGTTCAAAAATGGATGTACTGTAACAACTAAGAAGTGCCCCTTCAACTGACCTTCATACAGCAGAACTATGTCGCCATTTGAACGTGATCCATTAACCTGCCCCCCCCCCAAATGACTCTGTCCACTGTTCAGCGAATGTCCCACAATATCTCTCCCTTGTCCCGCAGTTTTTTTGTGATGTGATTGTTTTTTATATGTGCACTTGCAATTCCACATGTGAAAAACAGTCACATGTAAAAAAAAAAAAAATATGAAAGTGTGGAATTGCAAGTTGTGGAAGTTTTTCACATATGAAACAGCAAATGTGATTTTCACATGTGAATGTACAGTGAGGGAAAAAAGTATTTGATCCCCTGCTGATTTTGTACATTTGCCCACTGACAAAGAAATGATCAGTCTTTAATTTTAATGGTAGGTTTATTTGATCAGTGAGAGACAGAATAACAACAAAAAAATCCAGAAAAACGCATGTCAAAAATGTTATCAATGTTATCAAGGCCAGTGGCCTTGGCCTACCAAACATTGCATTACTGAGCCAAAGAAGCCCATTCATCTATGGACTAGGCCTGTTACTCTTCCATTGGTGACATAAAACAATATCTAATAGAAGGTCTATAGTCTTCTAAAAGGGTCCTGTGTCTCCTACTACAGTCTCACGCTCTTGGGTTTCTCTACTTTCACTTGCAGCAAACTTCCAAGTATTATTCTGAGAAAAGGACATCCACGGGTTAAAATCAGAATACGCAGCCACAGAGAAATAATGAGTTAAAGTTCCCCACAGAAACAGGGTTAACGGGCGCTGGTCTTGTGGCAGACAGTCACCCAGGCAGTGGGAGGAAATAAAGGCATCACTGACGTAGAGCATTGTGGCTACATAATGAAAGAAGGCATTTGAAGTGTATCTCAGATAGGCCCAAGCCCAAGCTTCTGCATGTCTCCAGAGAGCGTCTGCCTGCTCCGTTGGAGGAAAAGCCCCAGCAAAGATGCAAGGCACGCTTCTTGTTCTTTGTCTTTCATGGATCAATCTTGTAAGATGCTTTCTATTGTCGCATTTCCGCTGATACAAATCCTTGAAATTCGTCATCCCGGTATGAATCAAAACCAGCTCTCAGTAGCCCTCCTCCTACTCCCTTAGGAAAACAATGAGTATAGCAGAAAGATACGCCCATCTGCATGTGTTCCACTTCAATTGAAAACATAAAAATATTCCATTCCAGTCAATGAATAAAGGTGATATGTTACAATAAGTGTAGATGGACATGGACTAGACATGGAAAGAGAAGGCAGATACTTGAAGGTTCTGGACATTGGAGAATGTGTGGCCTTCATTTTTGACAGCCACACATTGTGTGACTGCTGCTTCAGATAACTGACAGGTTCATTCTTATCAACTGCTCATGTGCACATGGCCTTGTTTAAAATTAGAGCATGGGGATGGATGACTATGACTCATCTTCCAGGACTTTCCTTGGATTAGGTCCAAAATGTGGTTGGAGTTTTTTTAATGTGAAGTTTAACCACATTCTAAGCCTCGTCGTTTTTAAGACAATAGTGATGGAATAGGGTTCCGCTTAATCGGAGCATTGGGCAATGACGAGAGGGCCATTTAAAGAACACTCAATGAGAACATCTCTGACAAGAGCAACTATTGAGCAATGCATTATTGAGACAACGAGGCTGGTGAATGAGGCTCAGGAGTATATGCATGAGCCCATGTGTAAGAAGTGACGCTGGAGAGGAGAAGCAGGTACGGGGAGTCAAACATTTAATAGGGAACAGACGTGGAACAAGACAGGAACAGCGTCAGAACACAGGTAACACAGACAAATGACAATGAATCCCGAAGCAGGGAACAGAGCCTGGGAACATACAGATATAGGGAAGGTAATGACACAAGTAATTGAGTCCAATGATGCGCGCTGATGCGCGTGAAGGGGGAAGGTAGGTGTGCGTACTGATGGTGGCTTGAGTGCGTAATGCTGGGGATCCTGGTGCTCGGAGGATCCCCAGCATGACCTTTTCTTCATCTGTAAATTTGCCCTGCAGCTTTGTGTTCAGAGGTAAAGCAAAGCTATAAACTCCAAAAACCTATGGAAGAGGTGGGGGGACAACTAAGCTATGAGTCATGAGTTTACACATTCTTACTGCAGGTAACATGTTGAATATTTAAATAGGAACCTAACCTGGGCAAATAATGTTATCACTGTGAGTAATTGTAATGTGTTACCATAATCTCACCATGTTATTATAATGTATCCCATTCTGTAATTTGCTTCCATTTCAGAGGACAATGTGACCGTCTCATGCCTGGCATCCTTGGTTTTTGATTTAGTGCACAATACAGGACCTTTCATAGTATCCACCCCCTCTTTGTTTAAAGCCATGTCTGTTATTGTTTTTAATAGATTTCAAAGGAAATTCTTAAAAGACAAAAAAAAAAAAAAAGAATTCCTAAATCTGTCAGTCTTTCCCAGTCTCCCTTCCTTTTCCCATTCCGCTCTCTTGGCTATTTTCTTTCTATTTAAACGACAGGACGCCTCCCCGCCATCTCTAACAAAAGATTGGCACATTGTGTGTGTTGTAATGAAGTGACTCTACACCTTTCCCTCCTCCCCTCATCCTGTATCTGAGTGCTGCGGACCATGAGGCTCAGAGGATCAGAGAGGAAACACACTTTGACGTCTCAATGCTTCTTTACGTGGTCAACTGTACTCTAACATGACCTGAACACTAGCATACTCAATGCAGAACTTTTCAGGTCAGAAATTGTTGCTAGCCTCATGTCAATTAGACACGACCCAGTCTCTTCACACAACCACTGTGGAGCTCCATGAATCTGGAAAGCGAGACTACTAGACATTACTTGGTCTGTTTGATTCAAGATTTGTGATTTTTTTTATGTATTCATTTTACATAGTAAATTGACTAAGAACATATTAACACATTATCTGCCAGATCAACCAGTAATTGGTAAGACTATGCAAATAAATTAAACAGCAACAAGCAACAATCAGGTGTTCTAGCACTGCATTATAACTCCTGAACGTGTATAACACCTTTTGACAATCTTTGATGATCTGTTAATTGCTCAGCCTTGACATTCCTACACCATTCCTTGGTAAATAAGCTTATGATTTTGCATCACAAGGTCAGGGTGTGATGAAAATAGAAAATAACTAGGCTATTTTTAGTATCACCAGTGGAACTAGTTTTGAGTGACAATTTTTTATTTCACAAATCAAAACTTAGATTGTTACCTAAAACCCTCACAAACCTTTACAGATGCACAATTGAGAGCATCTGCCTGGTATGGAAACTTCACCGCCCACAACGAGAGGGCTCTCCAGGACACCCTACAGCACCCGATGTCACAGGAAGGCCAAAAAGGTCATCAAGGACAACAACCACCCGAGCCACTGCCTGTTCACCCCGCTATCATCCAGAAGGCGAGGTGCATCAAAAAGCTGGGACCAAGAGACTGAAACACAGCTTCTATCTCAAGGTCATCAGACTGTTAAATATCCATCACGAGCACAGATTGAAATCGTTGGCCACTTTAATAAATTAACAGTAGTCACTTTAATATATATTTTACCTTTATTTAACTAGGCAAGTCAGTTAAGAACAAATTCTTATTTTCAATGACAGCAGAACAGCAGTTTTACCTTGTCTGCTCTGGGATTTGATCTTGCAACCTTTTGGTTAATAGTCCAACGCTCTAACCACTAGGCCACCTGCTGCCCCTAATGTTCACATATTACTCATCTCATGTGTATATACTGTATTATATTCTATACTATTCTATACTATCTATTGCATCTTAGCCTATGCCGCTATGAAATTGCTCATCCATATCTTTATATATTATTTTTCTATTCCTTTACTTAGATTTGTGTGTATTAGGTATTTGTTGTGAAATTGTTAGACATTACTTGTTAGATATTGCTGCACTGTCGGAAATAGAAGCACAAGCATTTCGCTACAATCACAATAACATCTGCTAAGCACGTGTACTGTATGTGACCAATAACATTTGATTTGATTTGAGATTGCCTCATGATTATTCAGACATGACAAACCTCCAGAATATGTGAAATACCATGTTGGTCTTTCTCCACCTCTGTACCGCAGCCTGTTGCTTTAGGCCAGGTCGGTCCAAATGGCATACTCACCGGCCTTTGTCTCTGTATTTGCCTGTTTTTGTTTTTTCAAGGTTTCAAAGGGAATAGATGAAACTAAAAGGGAACACATTTCTTCCATTTCTATCATTTTTATCCTGTTTCTGTCTCTTTCATTTCCACTGTATAAACACATGCATTTTCCTTTCTGGTCTCAAGATTATTTTTGTAATTTTTTGCATGCACTCAGACCGGACACTTCCCAGCCATCTCAAACAAAAGGTATTACGCAGTTTCATTTATTCACATGAAAATATTTGTTTTTACACGCCTCTAATAACAAACATCTCCATCACAATATGGTTTTGAATAGAGGGCACCCATGTCACATCACCAGCGTTGGTCAAAGATCAGATGTTGGACGTTTGAAACATTGTTTATGAAGGACTGAACACACAGGGATACAGCAAGATGCTTAGAAACAAAGGATGACTGACTGGATGCTGTCTTGTGTGTGCCTAATAATCAGGGCTGTCCTTCAAAGTTATCATTAGAAGGCCTGGGCTACCTGTTCTCTGTTAGTATTGGGATAAAGTACTGATTATTAAGTATTATTAAGTATGGAGATGCTATCCTTATAGTGGGCGAGATCACGTTAGCCTATAAATAGCCTACTTGGGGGTTGCAAATTAGATAAAAAGGTGGCGCATCATCCACTGTCAGTGTCATTTCACGCCATGAACTAAAACTATCAGCAATGGTGGGTAAATTTGCGCCCCCTTGGTGCATGAGTCGGACCAGTATAATAATAACCATGTTATTACAAGGCTCGCGCCTCCACCAAATTGTAATAACACCAGAAAATGTATCAGTGCAATTAAACACATTAAGGAGGATGTGCTTAACACAACTACCTACCCTATTTCTTCAACACAACGACGTGACACTATTCGGAATTAATGTCGGAACCTCGTGAAAGCGGTGCACGTTTAAACCAATAGAAGTTCAGAGATAGAAACCGGCCTCCTTACACACCTCCATGGGCCGAACTAAACTCTTGCGTCAGCCAATCACTGTAGTCGGACTAGAGGACATATATTCACGGTTTTATTTCCCTAAAGAGCAGTCTGTAGGCTACTCGAAGAACGAACTACTTCAAAAACCCAAGAAAACTTTGGGACATAATTAATCTGAAGTTTTGAGTTCATGGCAGAAATAACACAGGGGGAATAAACAAGATGAACTGAAGTCATTTTGGAAACAAAGAATTACTCTGAAAATAAAGAAGAAGCTACTATTTTTTATGACCTATTGTATCAGTCATACTTTTTTTTAAACGGGAAACTGTAAAAATGAGACACGTCGTCTGAGCCAAAAGAAGACCCGCGGAAGTTACCCAAACTAAAGTATTGACATTTAAAGATTGCCAGCAATAATATCGACAAGCCACGCTGCGGCGATGGATTCAGGCGGCAAGGTAATTGTGACTCTTAAGTGAGGCTAACGACTAGTTAGAAGCATTCTTAGAAACCAATATACAAAACGGTGTGTTTGTGTGTCTGTCTGTGCCTCTCTGAGAGAGAGAGAGAGAGAGAGCGAGAGAGGGGTGGGGGAGAGAGAGAGAGGTGGGGGAGACAAGCTAGCTTGTCTGAAAAACTGGTTAGGTTAGCTTGTTAATGTCAATGGGTTCAGAATGGTAAGACTTTTTTTCAAGAAGTTACACTAGCTGACTCAGCATTTCATTGTTTCATTCAATTGAAATGTAAATCATGTGCGCTGTGCTGCTCACCAGCATATTTGGACGCAGTGGGATATCCGGCTGCTGGGGAAATGAAGCATGCCGCCAGCGTCAAATCGTATCGTGCGGTATGCCTACGTGTGTGGCCCCTAATTGGCTATTCATAATCCCTTTTTAAAGATGATAAATTACCTGTATCCTGGCTAATAAACCTGCATCCCCCTCTGTTGACATCATGCCTGTATCATGTATGATGCCATTACTCACGGGAAGGCAGCACATTAAAGTCTAGATTGAGATTATCTGTTTTATCACAGTATATGAGGTCTTCACTTGTTTTACATTTTTATTTGTCCAATGTAATATTTGCTTATTGTTGGTTTACAGTAGTAAAAGGAAGAGACGTGACTCATCTGGTCTCTGATATGGCTGACTCTTACCGCTGATCCTGTGTGGTTAGTTAACCCCCTAACAACTTCAAAGTCCCTCCCAGTCCTCGCTTACTGTTTACTTCTGGTTGACATGGTGAACATGTAAATTGTTATTTTTCTGTATCCCCTTTTTTGGTTTGGCAGAGCTGTGTGATTTCCTGGCGCTCAGCTGGAAAGCTACAGTATGTCATGGACGTGATGGGAATGGTCCTGTTCTGTTCCCACAGATACCAGGACTGCAGATGGCCAGGGGCGGTCCGAAAAGGGGAATACTCACAGTAGGAAAACACCAGGGGGTCAAAGCCATAATTCCCATTAGGCTAGTGTTTTGCTTTCGACAGGCAGCTTGAGCTTTGAGTGTGCGTCCAGGCTAATACCGCGCTGAGCGTGTTATTAATCAGCATCTCGTGGTTGGGATTTTCATACCGGGCTGGTTTTATGATCTTTGGGTGTGTGCAGCAGGGCAGGGAAGGTACAGTCAGCGTGTGGGTGGAAGCAGGTGTTGGTGACCCAGGGTGTGGTTGAAAATGAACAGCCAAAAAGCCATCAAGCTGTCACCAGCCATGGTTCAATCATGTGTGCATAATATTAAGCATTTATCCATACTCACCTCTGAGCACACATGATGTTCTGGCCCATCTGTCTGCAAAGTAGTACCTTTTGACCCAACTTTGATACACCTATTCAGATAGACACATCCCCTGTTTGACTGCTCACCTAGTGGCTGTTTAACTTCCTCTCTCCAAATAACAATACCGTCTAACATCTTTGTTCCCTTTATAGACTAGATAACAAGCATTCAACTAATAGCGCTTTTCCCCTCCGGCGCAGAGCGTAACAATCAAAACATGACTGAATTCATGGGCAGTTAGGGCACAAATTGTGAGTCCTCTCAAAGCTTGACTCTAAACAATAGGCTTTGTTTTTAGTTCAGTAGAGGCCTCTTTTTTTCTTGGGTAAGAAACAAGGTAATTGGGGTCAAGCATACAGTTGACCTGGTCTGTGTTGAGTGGATAACTCTCTAAGAAACAGTTACATTTTTGGCAGAGCTGACAGTTTAGGCTTTTGATTAAGCCCAAAGCCGGCATTCAGTTCCTTCCTTCTAAAAGCTTAATTCCACTCAATCCACTGCCTTCCTTCAAGACGGTCCACTAGCTGTATTTCCCTCTGCATGACTGCCCTTTCAGTATGCCCTTTAATGTATGTGTCAGTGTGTTTGTTCTAATGAGGCCTAATGACTCTTTTCTATAAAATATTGGATTAAGAGATCTGGGAATGCTGTAATTGAAACTGGCACAAACGTAGAGCCTAATTAGTTTCCTAGAAGAAGTGGAAGGCATTGTACACACTGTACTGACCTCTCTGCTAATTGCTATTCATGTGAAGGAGAGTTTGGTTACATCTGTAAGGCCTATTCTCTTGTTCTCCTGAGAGCTGTACTGTATCTGAGATTGTGTTAGGTTTGAACCAACTCTTGCACCAGAATCAGTGTGAAATGAGATGGATCTTAAATACAAACGTATGTCTAGTATCAGACAGTCTGACAACATGTCTGCATGCCTACCACCCAGTCTATCCATTGACCTCTATGTATGTTTAAGACCAGGACCCAAGCCCAGCTCAGTTAATCCCTACCATTGTGTTGCTGAGTTGTCATAGTGCTTCAGCAAATGTACATTATCCTAGGGGCATTGGAAGACACAATGTAAGTAACATAATTTATGTCCCTCTAACTGCCCTGAATGGCTCTGCTGATCCCACAGCTATTGCATGCAGTAATCATGGGCCTATGAACCAGAGTTATACTGTTAGCAATGAGGCGATGTGCCTTAGTTGGAAGACCACTGTGTGCAGCTCACCCTGCACTAACATAAATAACATGAGCATGTCTGCCTCTGCCAAGCTTCCCAGTAAAGCAATGAAAACAATCAAGTCTCCCAGAAAGTGCTAAAAATAGCCCACGTTAACATATGTTGTTTAATCAATAATTTGCAAGTAAAAGATTCTGACAATCTCTGAAACTCACTTAGATAATACATTTGATGATACAGTGGTAGCAATACATGGTTATAACATCTACAGAAAAGACAGAAATGCCAAAGGAGGAGGTGTTGCCATTTATATTCAGAACCACATTCCTGTAAAACTTAGAGAGGATCTCATGTTAAATGCTGTTGAAGTAATATGGCTCCAGGTTCATCTGCCTCACCTAAAGCCCATTCTGGTGGGAAGCAGCTGTAGACCACTAACAGTATCTGGATAACATGTGTGAAATGCTTGATAATGTATGTGATAGCAACAGAGAGGTATATTTTCTGGTTGATTTAAATATTGACTGGCTTCCATCAGGCTGCCCACTCAAGAAAAAGCTTCAGACTGTAACTAGTACCTGCAACCTGGAAAGCTTCAAACTGTAACCAGTGCCTGCAACCTGGTTCACGTTATCAGTCAACCTACCAGGGTAGTTACAAACAGCACAGGAGAGATGCAGCAGAAATTTGCTTTAAAGCAGTATCCAAATCCATTGGATGTAATGATCACAATATCGTAGACATATCTAGGAAGACCAAAGTTCCAAAGGCTGGGCCTAATATAGTATATAAGAGGTCATACAATACATTTTGTAGTGATTCCTATGTTGTTGATGTAAAGAATATTTGTTTGTCCGTGGTGTGTAATGAGGAGCAACCAGACGCTGCACTTGACACATTTATGAAATTGCTTATCCCAGTGATTAATAAGCATGCACCCATTAAGAAAATGACTGTAAAAAAATGTTAAGTCCCTGTGGATTGATGAGGAATTGAAAAATTGCATAGTTGAGAGTAGAGGTCGACCTATTAATTAGGGCCGATTTCAAGTTTTCATAACAATCGTTAATCAGCATTTTTGGACACCAATCATGGCCGATTACATTGCACTCCACGAGGAGACTGCGTGGCAGGCTGTTATGCGAGTGCAGCAAGGAGCCATGGTAAGGTGCTAGCTAGCATTAAACGTATCTTATAAAAAACAATCAATCTTAACATAATCACTAGTTAACTACACATGGTTGATGATATTACTAGTTTATCTAGCTTGTCCTGTGTTGCATATAATCGATGCGGTGCCGGTTAATTTATCATTGAATCATAGCTTACTTCGCTAAACGGGTGATTTAACAAGCTCATTCGTGGAAAAAAGCACAATCGTTGCACGAATGTACCTAACCATAAACATCAATGCCTTTCTTAAAATCAATTCACAGAAGTATATTTTTTTAAACCTGCAGGTTTAGTTAATATTGCCTGCTAAAATGAATTTATTTTAACTAGGGGAATTGTGTCACTTCTCTTGCGTTCTGTGCAAAGGAGTCAGGGTATATTTCTTCCTAACAAAGACAGACAACTTTGGGGATGATTTATTTAACAAAAGCGCATTTGCGAAAAAAGCACAATCGTTGCACGAATGTACCTAACCATAAACATCAATGCCTTTCTTAAAATCAATTCACAGAAGTATATTTTTTTTAAACCTGCATATTTAGTTATAAGAAATCCAGGTTAGCAGGCAATATTAAACTCGGGAAATTGTGTCACTTTTCTTGCATTCATTGCACGCAGAGTCAGGGTATATGCAGCAGTTTGGGCCGCCTGGCTCGTTGCGAACTAATTTGCCCGAATTTTACGTAATTATGACATAACATTGAAGGTTGTGCAATTTAACAGGAATATTTAGACTTATGGATGCCACCCATTAGATAAAATACGGAACGGTTCCGTATTTCACTGAAAGAATAAACGTTTTGTTTTTGAAATTATAGTTTCCGGATTTGACCATATTAATGACCTAAGGCTCGTATTTCTGTGTGTTATTATGTTATAATTAAGTATATGATTTGATATTTGATAGAGCAGTCTGACTGAGCGGGGGTAGGCGGAAGCAGACTCGTAAGCATTCATTCAAACAGCACTTTCGTGTGTTTGCCAGCAGCTCTTCGCTGTGCTTCAAGCATTGAGCTGTTAATGACTTCAAGCCTATCAACTTCCGAGATTAGGCTGATGTAACCGATGTGAAGTGGCTAGCTAGTTAGCGGGGTGCGCGCTAATAGCGTTTCAATCAGTGACGTCACTCGCTCTGAGACCTTGAAGTAGTTGTTCCCCTTGCTCTGCAAGGGCCGCGGCTTTTGTGGAGCGATGGGTAACGATGCTTCGAGGGTGGCTGTTGTTGATGTGTCCCTGGTTCGAGCCCAGGTAGGGGAGAGGAGAGGAACGGAAGCTATACTGTTACACTGGCATTACTAAAGTGCCTATAAGAACATCCAATAGTCAAAGGTATATGAAATACAAATGGTATAGAGAGAAATAGTCTGATAATTCCTATAATAACTACTTCCTAAAACTTCTTACCTGGGAATATTGAAGACTCATGTTAAAGGAACCACCAGCTTTCATATGTCCTCATGTTCTGAGCAAGGAACTTAAACGTTAGCTTTTTTACATGGCACATATTGCACTTTTACTTTCTTCTCCAACACTTTGTTTTTGCATTATTTAAACCAAATTGAACAGGTCTCATTATTTATTTGAGGCTAAATTGATTTTATTGATGTATTAAATTAAGTTAAAATAGAAGTGTTCATTCAGTATTGTTGTAAATGTCATTATTACAAATAAATAAATAAAATCAGCCGATTAATCGGTATCTGCTTTTTTTTGGTCCTCCAATAATCAGATATCGGTATCGGCGTTGAAAAATCATAATCGGTCGACCTCTAGTTGAGAG
The DNA here is from genome assembly GCF_057628025.1 of Oncorhynchus mykiss. Classification (NCBI taxonomy): domain Eukaryota; kingdom Metazoa; phylum Chordata; class Actinopteri; order Salmoniformes; family Salmonidae; genus Oncorhynchus; species Oncorhynchus mykiss. The sequence goes on from NC_143028.1 coordinate 47,308,539, forward strand.
GGATGAAGCAAAAGGAATGGCAAATAAGTCTGGCTGCACAACTGATGGGCAAATGTACTGCAAATTGAGAAATCATGTGACTAAACTGAAGAAAATGAAGAAAAAACGACACGATGAAACAAAGATAAATTACATAAAGAATGATTTGTCCAAATAACCAGTGATGAAAAAAGCCAAACACAGGAACTACTGCTGCTCATTATCCCAGGCATCCCATTCCTTCCAGACAGATTCTACGATACCAGTTATGTTTAAGTAGATCTGTTCATGACAGTTTACTCACAGACTATCACTCAATATGATGCAACGTGTACCATCAGTCATTTTAGAAGAGGCTAGGGTGTTAGAAGAGAGGGACCACTGACAATTATAGATTATAGACAAAGGTGATTCAATTCACTGGAACTAAACTATTGCGTATTAGGTGTCACTTACAGGCAAGATGTGGCTGTAAACATTACAGAGCAGGAAGTAATTCTATTTCACCAGACATCCTCCAAAACCCAGTAGTGTCTGCTTTAGGGCTTTGGTCACAGACATTAGGCAACAAAGTGCTTATGTGAAAAAAGGTTCTATCTTACACTTGGAACTGACTCTCACAACTCTACATACAACTGTGGTCCAACCCCTGTTCCTCGTTCCTTTTAAGAACAGTCTCACCATCGTCATTCATCAGTGCAGTATAAACTGGCTACTGCGTCTGGACTGCTTGTGTTGATCTTATGAAGTAGATCTCATTTACCTAACTACCTCCAAGAATTTAACTATTGGACTTTGTTGAGTAAACTGTTGCTCAAGGGACAGGCTGAATGATCACTTTAGATGTTTGCTCAAGCCCAGACGATCTCATGCATCACATCGATGTGAAGAGGTTTCACCGATGAGGCATTAGATGAGGCAGGCCTGAAACGTAAACGTTGATTGTAATCATGCAAAACACTTTTTTTGGAAAAAGGTTGTATATCTAAATATTCAATTTGTGTTTTTCTAAGTTAGATGAATTCAATTATAACCAACTAAGCCTAAAGCCACAGTCAACAATTCGCCAGCCACATCACCGTGACTGGGCAGAAATTCACAGACTCACTCCTGAGGAGAAGGAGATTTATTTGCATGGAGGTTCGCTTGCGCTGACAGAACTAGGAAAATGTTAACATAAACAAGTTCTAAAAATGGTAAGAGATGTTGTATGCTGTCAGTATGCCAGTTAAACTCTCCTGATTTTGTTGTCTCAATGAAAGCTGTTTTCATTGACAATGTTGTTTTATTATATAACCAGTACCTTTAGTTCCTTATTGAACATGGGCATGAGTCATCAGTCATCATGTGATAACAAGGTCTTTTTGTATAGCTTAACTAATCAAAAGACTCAAAGTAAACATTTGAATGCAAATTAATACATCTTTAGCCGGAATGTTAACACGGCTGGTGACGCCAGCTGTTTTAAAAAGATGGTGACATTATGTGTTAAAGGGCCAGTATTAGTCTGTAAGGCTGCGACAACCATCTCCGAGCTGAAGGGTGTGACTTCATTGTTTCCTAGGTAAATGATACATGACCATCCCCTTTCAGGAAGGAATGTTTTCTGATAGCATAGAACACAAGATCTGCCCTAACTCTTCCTACTTGCAGTGCGTGTGTTTGTGTGTGTGTTTAGGCCAGGGGAAAGGCATGGTCTCCCTCTACACACTGGTATCTAGTTTAAACGCAATGTCACAGAGGAGTGTTTCATAGTTCCTCATACTCGCACACATGCGCGCACACACACACACACACACACACACACACACACACACACACTCCAGTGAAGTTCCATATTTATGGAGTATTTGCAAACCAGTTTGGCTGTGTTAAAGAGTCCCAGACTCACTCAAGCAGTGGCCATTTAAAACTTGCACATCTTTTGAGTGAACAAGAGGGAGGTAGCCTATGAGTGTAGTGTTGAAGGAAGACTGTCTCTCTTGCTAATTTCGAAAACTGGTATTTTTACGAAAGTGAGTTATTGTCTATATAAGAATGACATAACTGGTTCACTGAAAGGAAGCATGGCTCCTTTAAGAACCTAGCCAACAGCTTTGAAACCTCTGGATTCCTGAACATGTGTATATGTGTGTGGTGTGTGTTCACATCCTGTACTTGGGCTGGTTATAACAACCCAGTGATGCACTCGTTGAACCCCATCTACTCATTGATTGTGTGGAACCTTATTGGTCAACATGCTACTGTGGGGTGGGCCCACAAAACTTTCAGGCCTGCCCTTTTTTGGGCTTCTATTACTGAGCTACACTGTACAGAGTGTTTCCAAACTTTCTAGCTTCCTACCCTCTTCATACCCCCAGGCAAGAATCTCAGAATTCACAAAAATGTTATTCCTCCCCTTTTTGTTTAGAATAGCCTTGAGTATTTCTTCTCAAACCTTAAAAGCTGCCTTATATATTCCCTTTTCCCCTGTCAGATAGTCCTGCTAGTGGGCCTAGTTTAACCCATGGATAAGAAACACATTTAGGCTATAACAACCAATGACGCAACGCTGAAATCATGAAAGTTCAATATCTTAGTTTATATAGTTGAGTGCTTTTTGTAACAATGTGTTAAAGCGTATGTGTCATAGTTTTGGGATGGTTCACTTTCACACACATTTTACAGACATGTGGGACCTTGTCATAACTACACTGGCTTTAAGTTTGGAATCCCAATATAGTCACATCACAACATGAGTAAGAAAGAGGATCTCCGCTGCCATCACAACTGGTGTGAACCACTAAGGCTAACTCTAACTTTAACAGAACAGCCATGTCACTACCAAAACATCACCACAGATACAGACAACTCCCAAACAGTGGAAAACTCCCATTACCAGTAACCCACATACCTCTTCTGTTCACGATTGTAACCAACTCAAAAAATAGACTCATGGGTAGCCTAAACCCCAATATGACTACAATACTGACTTAGAAACAGACACACTACATGAAATGTGAAAGTGGCATAATGGCTTATCTGAAAAGGATTATGTGTGATGTTAACTTGATGGCATGAGGATAATCTCTGCCTGCCTTGGGGCTCCACTGGGATTAAGCCCATCAAATGATTTTTAGAACTAACCGGAACAAGAACAATGCCTGGGACTAAACCACCACTCCTCTGAGAGAGCTGGGTGTGGACACATGATCCTAATGCACCAATATTTACATTCAACCACCTGAGGTGGACAGTTTGAGGATGAACTCTCCCCTCCTGTCTGCTTGGACTGAGGCTAGATTGCCTTCTTGCAAGTTGCGTCACTATCACACACATTTGGGGCGGTACAACCACCTATTGCACAATGTCGGATACTAGCCCATTCTACGGAAACTGCAGCTCAAGTTAGGCAAGTTATTTTACATTTCGGAGGAGGTCGAAAAGCATTTAGGAACTAAAACATTACCAGGGCCACATTCATTAAAGTGATGTGCAGTCAAAACAACACAGAATGTCCATGCAAAGGACATGAGTCAGGAGAATCAGGGCATTGTGCTTGTCACTCTTCAAGGTGTTCATAGTGAAATGACTTGTCTAACTAGTAGAACAGGATGAAGTCAATGGTTATTGTAAAACTAAGTTGATTAACCCTTACAGTACAGTACCTAGGTTCTCTCAAAATATTCCTAAAGGCCTATCTAGCCTAGGCCTATATGGAATGGCATCAATGGGATAACTACGCCTACAGATTTGTTATCATAATACAATAAGCCTGTCAACTCTAGGTAGCTACAAGATTTGGAGGATAGGTGATTTCTAACTGACTCTCTCTCCTGTCTCTTTGCAGCAAGTAACCTTCCAGTTGATGCTGACAGTAGGAGCAGCGGTGATTGGCTCACTGCAGTTCGGTTACAACACAGGTGTCATCAACGCCCCTCAGAAGGTGAGTCCATAGGGATGAGATGGGGGGGGGGGGGGGGGGGGGGGGTGACTGATTGGAATTGGGCGTGGAAGGCTCGTCTATATTTATCCCAACAACACCGTTTTCAAATCGTCACTGACACCTTTTCCCAGACAGGACTGCCCCTGTGCCTGTCTAGGCCAGACAAGATGTTCCCTGCAACACGTGGAAAGAAGGGGGCTAATAATAACTCGACGTAGGCCTATCTCATCCAGGGCTCTCTCCGTTAGAGGACCTCTGTGATGTGATTCATGTGTAAAGGAGTGTTTCCATGCCCCAAAAGGGCCTGCCAGACTGTAGGTGAGGAGAAAGCCAGGAGAGTGCTACTCACTCCGTTAAAGGAAACATCATTTAGGAGCTCTCAGTGATATGTGACTCCATCAATTAAATGAACCTCTTTTCCATTAACTTAAGCAAGTTTCTTTGACCCTACTCCTTCAAACTGTTGCACATGTAAGTGTATCCCCTGGACAGCTTTTTACTGTAGGTGCTATTCTACAGAATGGTTTTGTTTACTAAAAGCTCCATAAGAATCTCTTAGTTCAGGTAAAAGGGCTAAGCCACACACAGTATTTCTCTTTGTCTGAACAAACCTTGTGGCGCTCAGCTCTGCTCAAAGTTCCAGGTGCCTTGTTGCCAGGATACTAGAGCCCGACCGATATATCGGTTTACCAATAGTATCAGCTGTTATACCACAGCATTGTTGAATACTTGTTTCTGATTGGCTAGAAGGGCATACTAGAATGGACACAAACCAAAAAAAGTTTGAAAAGATATCAGGACTCCTTGCAATCATGACGCAATATCCACCTACACATGCAGACAGTACTTGCTACAAAGTTACTGAAATCTAATCCAACAACCACACAAGCTAAAATTGAATACATTATAAATGCAGGTCCAACGAGGGAAAAAAAATAGCTGGCTTACTAGCATTGATTTGTTTTTGCAGAGACATATTTTTTGGGGAGCATCTGATGACCTGACGTGGTCCATATGGCGCCCCTGTCCTCTCCTTCCCTCCCTCCCCTACCCCCTCTACTCACCACATCAGGATACACTTGTTCTGGTGGGATCCAGTGATGAACATACATTTCTCCTCTGCCTTCCGCCATGAAAATGGTCAAATCCTCCCACATGTTTCTAATTTGACCAGCTGATTTCAGCAACTGATATTTTAGAATTCGGTTGTCATTGGCACGTTTACTAGCAACAAACTATTTAGCTTGCTTCAAGCCTAGTGTTTGAAATGCAGTGCGATCTCCTTGTAACTTGCAGTCAGTGTCAACAAGTGTCCTGATGAGAAGGCCAACTTTTCTAGCTATGCCAGGCAAAATGGGGGCATCATCAGCTCATTGTTATGGATGTATTGAAATGAATGTCAATAGAAAATGGCTGAAATAAACATAAATGCAGCTACTTTGCTGAATGATGAGAGCAACCAAATGATGAGAAAGTATGAATTTGCTTATAAAAATGAAAAAATATATACATCTTTTTTTTTACTGGTAAATGTGTCCTTAAGTATTGTTTTATTTGGCAATTGTTGTATAAGCGGGATAAACACCACCATTCTGTACATTACCTTGGAAAAATGGACTTTGCAAAGGGACTCAGCTCCACTTCGTCCCGCTGTGTTGTCCATTATTTCCAAGGTAATGTATCCCGTACATATTGGCCTTTTATTGCTATATCAGTGTTGGACAATAATTCCACTGATAACTGATATTCAATAAATAGGATGATAAACATGAATCTAATGCTTATCTGAACACTTGCGTCCATTCTCATGATATGTCATTATTGTCACAATGTAAGAAATCAACATTTGAAGCATAGTTCTTGGACAGTTGTTTCGTTTTTAATTTCCCCGGCATAAAACAGTATATCAGCAGATATCGGTATCAGTAAGTTTTGTCCCTTCCCAAAAAAATTAATTAGTATCGGACTCCTAAAAACATATTGCTCAGCCTCGACTCTAGATACACGGGACACACAGGCCCTCTACCTTAACTTCGTCATATGAGGGCTCTGTGGACATGTCCCTTCATCCCACTAATCTGCAGTCTGAGCTTACTCCTGTCCTGGTGTTCCTCTCTCAGGAGACAACTTATTGCTCCATTACACACTCATCTGTCTGTCATTATGTCTTGAGTGGCTACCTTGCGCTGCCGTTGTTGTCTGTGATCCAGCACTGTTTTACATTATTTTATAGTACTACTGATATTGATTACTGCATACAGTGCCTTCAGAAAGTATTCAAACCCTTTTCGTTTTTCCACATTTTGTTGTGTTACAAAGTGGGATTCAAATTTATTTAATTGCCATTTTTTTGTCAACAGTCTACACAAAATACTCTACAATGTCAAAGTGAAAGAAAAATTCTAATAAAACACTAATACTGTAAGCACACTGACACATGCTCAGTAATACCACACCATGCCACAGCTGTTTAGGAGCAACATACAGAGTGCAGGGAAGTGTTCACAGAAATGACAGTGTTGCTGAACATAGAGACACATCCAGATTTAGGGTAAATGTGAGAACAGCATTGCTACTGTATATGGAAACCCTAGATTATCCCCAACCCACCTCCCCCTCTCTCTCTCTTTCTCTATGATTAGGGATGGAGTGATGCTGGTTGTTGTGACGCAGGCCCTCCGCTCTAAAGAGTGCAGCACTGATTAGATTAGGTGTCTCTCAAGGGCCCTGGGCTGCTGTCCTGTTTGTCCTTCTGCCTCCCTGCCCGCTCCAAATTGGGCACCTTGTAGCACAGACAGACCTGACTGCCTGCCTAGCCAGGAGTCCACAGAGGCATTAACACTTTAATCAGAGCAGGGTCAACGGTCATGAATGAACAGTGTATTTCATTGTGGCCAGGTGCTTGCTAGGTCTTGAGTCAGACACCAGACATTCTCTATCTGTAAGAATGTTGATTTTATTGGACAGTGTTAGGCTGACTAGGCTAGGCTATATTAGATTTGTCATCACTTCTTTGCAGAATAATTAGGATAACTTTCTGGGTCTGTATAAAATATGACATACCCTATGCCATATCTTGAACAGCCTACCCCTCAGCTGACTTATACATACATTATCAGTTCTATATGAATCACTCGGTGTTATGTAAGTATCGGTAAAGAAGTATATTGTATAATCTATCAGCAAAGCACATGACAGGAGCCAGCGGTGATATTTGGGAGATAAGGACAGGAGGAGGCAGGGCTCAGTGCTGAGTGCTAGAAGTGCTAGATAGAGGGCACATTCTTCCCAGCCTGTACAGCTTAACTTCCATCACAAGCTGGGCGGACTTATGTATTTTTGTCAACACTGATAAGTCACTGTGGGGGAAGGGGCTGAAACCCAACACTTCACTCTTTCATAAACTTCCTTGTTGAAGGAAAACGAGGGGCGTGTTCAGCAGGACGCAACTTTTTGGAACGTTCAGATAGAAATATGCTATGTAGAACAAACATGCATCTCTAACATGTAGAATAAGAATGCCGGCTCTATTTGTGGCAATTCTATCTACAACGTTCAGAATGTTTTCGTACGAAACATGGCCCTGAAATCCAATCCTATACCGTCATCTACTGGCCAGACACCAAAACAGCAGTCACCTGGCCAATGGCAATGAGGACAATAATCTTCAATTAAAAAAACAAGTGAACAATTGACTGTGATTTCTTTCTTTGGCACTGTTTCGTTTGCCTTCTCTGCTAGGTTATTGAGAGGTTCCTCAATGAGACATGGTTCGACCGCTACCAGGAGCCCATCAGCAAGACCTCCCTCACCACCCTGTGGTCCGTCTCCGTCGCCATCTTCTCTGTCGGCGGTATCTTCGGCTCCTTCTCCGTGGGCCTGTTTGTCAACCGCTTTGGCAGGTAAATACGTAATTTTACAATGTTTATTTTCAACTGTGTTATGTGAGATTATATGACGTGGATGGCCTATGTACTGTTTAATATGTGTGACATGTAAAGGTTTGTACAGTAATTGTAATTGACTATTTCTGTGGTACCCACAGGAGGAACTCCATGCTCATGGCCAACGTGCTGGCCTTTGTCTCCGCTGCTCTCATGGGCTTCTCTAAGATGGGTGGCTCATGGGAGATGCTGATCATCGGGCGCTTCGTGGTGGGACTTTACTCCGGCCTCTCAACTGGCTTTGTACCCATGTACGTGGGTGAGGTGGCCCCCACTGCCCTTCGAGGAGCCCTGGGTACCCTCCACCAGCTGGGCATTGTCACAGGCATCCTGATGGCACAGGTCAGTGCCAGTGGCCACAGGGATATTATATGGAGAGTAATGGATAATACAGTGCCTTCAGAAAGTATTCAGACCACTTAACCTTTTCCACATTTTGTTATGTTACAGCCTTATTCTAAAATGTATTAAATAAATACAAATCATCAGCAATTTGCACACACTACCTATAATGACATAGCAAAAACCTTATTTACAGTATTCAGACCCTTTGATTAGAGACTCTATGCATCCTGTTTCAATTGATCATCCTTGAGATGTTTCTACAACATGATTGAAGTCCACCTGTGGCAAATTCAATTGATTGGACATGATTTGGAAAGGTACAAACGTGTCTATATAAGGTCGCACAGATTACAGTGCATGTCAGAGCAAAAACCAAGCCATGAGGTTGAAGGAATTCTTCGTAGAGTTCTGAGACTGGATTGTGTTGAAGCACAGATTTTGGGGAAGGGTGCCAAAACAGTTCTGCAGCATTGAAGGTCCCCAAGAACACAGTGGCCTCCAGCATTCTTAAATGGAAGAAGTTTGGAACCACCAAGACTCTTCCCAGAGCTGGCCGTCCGGCCAAACTGAGCAATCGAGGGAGAAGGGCCTCGGTCAGGGAGGTGACCAAGAACACGATGGTTACTCTGACAGAGCTCTAGAGTTCCTCTATGGAGATGGGAGAACCTTCCAGAAGGACAACCATCTCTGCAGCACTCCATCAATCAGGCCTTTATGGTAGAGTGGCCAGACGGTAGCCACTCCTCAGTAAAAGGCACATGATAGCCTGCTTTGAGTTTGCCAAAAGGCACCTTAGACTCTCAGACCATGAGAAACAAGATTCTCTGGTCTGATGAAACCAAGATTGAACTCTGTGGCCTGAATGCCAAGCACCTGGAGGAAACCTTGCACCATCTCTACAGTGAAGCATGGTGGTGGCAGCATCATGCTGTGGGGACATTTTTCAGCGGCAGGGACCTGGAGACTTGTCAGAATCGAGGGAAAGATGAACGGAGCAAAGTACATAGAGATCCTTGATGAAAACCTGCTCCAAAGCGTTCAGGACCTCAGACTCGGGCGAAGGTTCACCTTCAAACAGCACAACGATTCTAAGCACACAGCCAAGACAATGCAGGAGTGACTTCGGGACAAGTCTCTAAATGTCCTTGAGTGGCCCAGCCAAAGTCCGTACTTGAACCCGATTCGAACATCTCTGTACAGACCTGAAAATAGCTGTGTAGCGACCATCCCCATCCAACCTGACAGCTTTAGAGGATCTGCAGAGAGGAATGGAAGAAACTCCCCAAATACAGGTGTGCCAAGCTTGTAGTGTCCTACCCAAGAAGACACAAGGCTGTAATCACCGCCAATGGTTCTTCAACAAAGTACTGAGTAAAGGGTCTGAATACTTATGTAAATGCAATATTTCAGTTTTTTTCATAGATTAGAAAACATTTCTAAAAAACTGTTTTTGCTTTGTCATTATGGGGTATTGTGTGTAGATTGATGAGGAAAATAAACAGCTTTAAACATTTTTTATTAAGGCTGTAACGTAACAAAATGTTTATTTTGACAGGGAGTCCGGCTGAGACCAGGGTCTCATTTACAGATGAGCCCAGTAATTACAAAAAAATCAATACACCACCAAAGCAAAACAGAAATACAGAACACGATCATAGAAAATAAATATATGTTTCAGTAAATATGTCCTCAATCAGCCGTCTGAATTGCCCTAGAAGCACCAAATCATAAAATGTCTGATTTTGGAGATTATTCCACACGTAACATGCAAAAAAACGAAAAGCGGATTTACCGCTCAGTTGATAGAACATGGCGCTTGCAACTTCGGAATAGTGGGTTTGATTGCCCGGATCACATAAAATGTACGCATGCAAGTCTCTTCGGATAAAAACGTCTGCTAAATGGAATATATTATTATTATTATAGGTTGAGGGGTCTCCGAGTTAGCCATCCCTGAGACCGGCTCGGTCTGGCTGCTCATACGTCTTTAGGTTAACAAATAAGTAAGGTATGGCGGTAGTTTGCACAAGAAGGCTTAATCTGATGGTGGTCTAACGATGTGTTTTGGTTCAGGTTTTTGGCATGGAGGCCTTAATGGGGAACGCGTCTCTGTGGCCCTTCCTGCTGGGCTTCACCTTCATCCCAGCCCTGGCGCAGTGTGCCCTGTTGCCCTTCTGCCCTGAGAGCCCCCGCTTCCTCCTCATCAACCGCAACGAGGAGAACAAGGCCAAAACTGGTGAGTAGAGTACATTTATACACAAACACACATTCATATGTCATCAGTTCAGCCAATTTCAGGTCTGTCAGATTGAATGACTTGAAAAGATTCTGAATCTAAAATAATGGCTTATTTTCAATTCATTAGTTGAATTTAAACTCATCCCTGAATTGTCTGAATTTACCAGGTATGGAGTGACCCAGCCCTAGCAGACTGTAATGTAACCTCCGTTCTCTCCCTGTCCCTGTCAGTCCTGAAGAAGCTGCGTGGGACCACAGACGTAAGTGCAGACATGCAGGAGATGAAGGAGGAGGCCAGGCAGATGATGAGGGAGAAGAAGGTGACCATCCTAGAGCTGTTCCGTTCGCCACTCTACCGCCAGCCCATCTTCATCGCTATCATGCTCCAGCTCTCCCAGCAGCTTTCTGGCATCAACGCTGTGAGTTACTTCTCATACTTCTCACCACTAACACACACTCCACATATACAAACACCTATACTGCCATGTCTATTTTGTAACTTTAATCTATGCTGTTTGTTTCCTCCAGGTTTTCTACTACTCTACCCGTATTTTTGAGAAGGCCGGAGTTGCTCAGCCTGTTTATGCTACAATTGGTGCCGGTGTGGTCAACACGGCCTTCACTGTGGTGTCGGTGAGTAACTATGGCAGATACGGGTGTGTCATTTTGTGTCATTTTTGGTGCACATGATGCATGATGCACTTAATTTGTGTTTAGACAGTATAATTCAATCCTCTCTCCGTTCCTCAGCTGTTTGTGGTGGAGCGTGCTGGACGCAGGTCTCTCCACCTGCTGGGGCTGATAGGAATGGCAGGCGCTGCCGTCCTGATGACCATCGCTCTGGCTCTGCTGGTACTTAGACTAACTATAACACACTTCACATAATGGTAGCAGCTCTCATAAGGAATCAATGAGGAAATACACTTGTTTTTTTCATACTAGTCCTTGTTAATGTAATATGTAGAATAAATACCAGTAGTTTAACCCCCTGCTGTCTGTTTGTCCTCCATCAGGACAAGCTGCCATGGATGTCCTACGTGAGTATTGTGGCCATCTTTGCCTTTGTGGCGTTCTTTGAGATCGGCCCGGGTCCCATCCCCTGGTTCATTGTGGCTGAGCTGTTCTCCCAGGGTCCCCGGCCCTCGGCCTTCGCTGTGGCTGGCTTCTCCAACTGGACTGCCAACTTCATAGTGGGCATGGCCTTCCAGTATGTAGAGGTAAGCACTGAGCACAACCTTCTTAGGCAGATGCTCAACATGGTAAATGTTGTAGAAATACTAATCTTGATATATATGAACTGGTAGTTTGAATACACGCTTGTTTGGAGCCCACTGTTTAATAAACTGTGTCATCAATGTTCTCTCTTCTTCTCTTCTCCGTCTCACCCTACAGGAGTTGTGTGGCCCTTATGTCTTTGTCATCTTCACCATACTGCTGCTCAGCTTCTTCATCTTCACCTACTTCAAGGTGCCTGAGACCAAGGGCCGGACGTTTGATGAGATCTCGGCCGGGTTCCGCCAGTCGTCTGGCACTGGTGGAGAGAAGCACTCGCCAGAGGAGCTCAACAGCCTGGGGGCTGACTCTCAGCTCTAAGCACCTGTCCCTCCCCTCTCCTCTCGTTCCACTCCCGCTGATGAGGCCCGGCCCTGAACCCTCTCTGGCCACCCCAACCTGAGGGGACCACTCACTAACTGCGTGCAAACTGACTACTAAACTGACACACTGGTTGTCATTACATTTCAGGCATCTTCACCAAGCAGAGAACAGATGCCCCGATCCCCCCTCCCGATCCCCTGTCTCAACGTCTCTAGCTCCTTTCTCTTCTTATCACAACACTAACTTGGTGGGAGCAGGGACATGGGTGGCAGAAGGTGGGTTGGAATGGTAGATGGTTAGTAGAACGAAAAGGGGGGTCTTCAATTATACAACGGTCACCGCCAAGTTACTTTTATTTTATTTTCTCTTATTTTGTCTGTTGCCTTAATCATTTTGTCAGTTTAGATATCCATGCGTATGTCTCTTATGTAGGTCTCAGTACTTCTCATTGAAGTAAGGGATGATTTTAAAGTTCAGAATTTGTGTTTTTGTTCCCTTTGTTACTTGATGAAACAGAGCATACTGTGTAGCAACACTGTAGCCACAGCAAATTTGAGCAGTTGTTGTGGAATTGAAATATGACATTTGTACTGTTTTCCAACAGGGGGAGCAGTACCCTCAATGAAAGGCCTTCTACTGTATCGTACCACAACTTGACTTGCTTTGCCAGTCCAGAGACTAAACCACAGCGAATCGTTATTGTGTTCCACATAGGGGATGTCTGAGGCTACATATAACAATATGGATCTTTGTTACACAGACCCTCTGTTTATGACCTAAATTATTTACTGGATCAATCAAGACCCTCAAGACATTGTATGCCATGTAAATATTTTTTTTACCAACTCATTTTTAACTTCTGTCCAGATTTTTGATTATTTTAGAAATATTTGTTTCTTATGGAAAAATAAATCAAATCATAAAGAGTCATTTTTTATGAGGTTTATTTCTTAGTGAATTACAGCACTGTTACAAAAATGTTATCAAACATTGGGTGCATACTTTTTGGCTCCAAGTACTACTGTATGTGTACATGTAATATTTAATTCCCAAGCAATACCCATGAGCATGAATGTTACACTATGAAATCATAGGACTAGTTGAAATATTTTCTACTCTGACACTAGTGATGGTAGTTGGCGCCTTGAATATGACAGTAGATTTGATCATTGGAATCACTCATCCGCTTCTTCATAAGAGCAAACTGTTGAAAAGCAACGTACGCCTATTTCACTGCATGCTAATATGAGCGTAACCCCCCGCTAAAACTAAACTGAAGTCCCTCACAACAGGCTTCCTTTCAAACAGGGTCTAGTATGTAATGTGGCTTCCAGCCGTACCAAGGTCTGCTTCATCCTGAAAGTGCTTTTACACCCTTTAGAAAAGTTGTGATTTTTGTTATTGTAACTCCACAATGCCTTTGCATAGTTCAGCACTGTAGGGGCTGTTATATTGTTCAGTTATGTTTTGTGACACATAGCTGACAACCCTGCTGATTCAGGCGACTCCACCTCTTGATGTAGAGGTTCCTGTCTATGACTGCTGTGCCACTTCAATAAGTTTTCCTTTCATTTTATAAGGCATTTTGAGAAGTGTTTTTAGCTGCATTTTTTCATCCACAATGTTGGTTGTTTTGTCACAAAAAAAATCTTACGTAATAGTAGTTGGAGTATTTCTCAAAATGTTCTACAAAATGTGGAACACCGTTATGTTACTGAAAAGAGATTGGGTTAGATGTCATTGTTTGTTTTTTTAACTACATGATTAGCCTAACCTATCCCTACATTCACAGGTCTTTGTTATTTGAAATCAAAAGGTAGGCAGAATATGTTTTACAATCTAATATAGGCTAATCCAGCGAGTCTAAAGTGAATATGGTTTTAAAGTGGTTTAAATGGTTTTCGTAATGGCCCTTGACCCAAACAGAACTCCACAAGAAACATCCATTGTAATCATTCCATGATGACTTTGTGTGCATTCACATGCATGCAAATATATGTATGCGTCTTTGAAATGATATGGGACTCTTTAGTACAGTCTCCTCCACAAACAATCTGTCGGTTAAACACTGCAACCTCCTTGACTGTATGTCGCCCTAAGTCATCAAATGTCAGGATCAATGTTGGCACCAAAGACTTGGCATATGTCGGACCCTGTGATGGAGAGAAAAAGATGCACTTATGGACTGAAATCAAATGCAATGTACTTTGTGTGTTTAGTTTTTGACAATTATGTTTGGGCATTTTATAAACACATTTATTAACACATGATGTATGCATAAAACAGTTGGAGAAATCCATCACTGCACATAATGAGGCCACACGACTTTTAATGTAAATACAATAGAAATTAGAGAATCCAAATATATAAATATTTTATTTTAGTTACTACTCGTATCGGTAGCTGTACATCTATTTTTGCATAATAAACACACCTGCCTTTATTTTCTCTGATTTGCTCTCTGAAGAAATATTGTTTGAGATAACTATTAACACAATCTTATTTCAGCTTTGTACATGAACCATTGAATGATATATACTATTTATTAGATGTCTAATTTATTAGATGTTTTTATTTTCTCAATTTTAGTGCAGTATTAATTTACATTTTGTTAAAGCATCTGTGTGTATGTTGGGTGGATATGAACCTCCAACAGAACAATCTTTTGTAAAACAGTGTGCTATGATGTCAGTGTCCTGTTGGTTTTCTTTTCTTTTGTAAGATGTGTGGTTGGATTTTTTTATCAATAAAATAAAACAAGCATACAGGGAAACATGGAAATTAGCTGGGTTATTTATTTTCACAAGAATTGAGTTCAGATTTTAATCAATGATGACAGATGCATAATCTGTTTTTCGAATAATTTATGTGCTTTCCGATCTAAATCATGTAGTTAATAATTTGATGTATACTACAGTATTTTGATAAGCAAGTAAGAGAAGATCCTTATTGGTTCCTGAGTGCCACCATGCTATCGTCAGGGAAACAAAAGTGTCTCGTCCAATGTAAGTGTAAATGTGTGTGAGTCTGTTTGTGTGTACGAGCGTTCCTGGGTGTGTGTGTGTGTCCGTGTCTGGATAAGTGGCCAGACATCAAAGGAAGAAAGCTTTGAAAAATCACGCAATCAGAGACTGTTCTCTCTCTCTCTCTCACTCTCTCTCTCTCTATATATATATATACACTGCTCAAAAAAATAAAGGGAACACTAAAATAACACATTCTAGATCTGAATGAATTAAATATTCTTATTAAATACTTTTTTCTTTACATAGTTGAATGTGCTGACAACAAAATCACACAAAAATTATCAATGGAAATCAAATGTATCAACCCATGGAGGTCTGGATTTGGAGTCACACTCAAAATTAAAGTGCAAAACCACACTACAGGCTGATCCAACTTTGACATAATGCCCTTAAAACAAGTCAAAATGAGGCTCAGTAGTGTGTGTGGCCTCCACGTGCCTGTATGACCTCCCTACAACGCCTGGGCATGCTCCTGATGAGGTGGCGGATGGTCTCCTGAGGGATCTCCTCCCAGACCTGGACTAAAGCATCCGCCAACTCCTGGACAGTCTGTGGTGCAACGTGGCATTGGTGGATGGAGCAAGACATGATGTCCCAGATGTGCTCAATTGGATTCAGGTCTGGGGAATGGGCAGGCCAGTCCATAGCATCAATGCCTTCCTCTTGCAGGAACTGCTGACACACTCCAGCCACATGAGGTCTAACATTGTCTTGCATTAGGAGGAACCCAGGGCCAACCGCACCAGATAATGGTCTCACAAGGGGTCTGAGGATCTCACCTCGGTACCTAATGGCAGTCAGGCTACCTCTGGCGAGGACATGGAGGCCTGTGCGTCCCCACAAAGTAATGCCACCCCACACCATGACTGACCCACCGCCAAACCAGTCATGCTGGAGGATGTTGCAGGCAGCAGAACGTTCTCCACGGCGTCTCCAGACTCTGTCACATGTGCTCAGTGTGAACCTGCTTTCATCTGTGAAGAGCACAGGGCGCCAGTGGCGAATTTGCCAATCTTGGTGTTCTCTGGCAAATGCCAAACATCCTGCACGGTGTTGGGCTGTAAGCACAACCCCCACCTGTGGACGTCGGGCCCTCATACCACCCTCATGAAGTCTGTTTCTGACCGTTTGAGCAGACACATGCACATTTTTGGCCTGCTGGAGGTCATTTTGCAGGGCTCTGGCAGTGCTCCTCCTGCTCCTCCTTGCACAAAGGCGGAGGTAGCGGTCCTGCTGCTGGGTTGTTGCCCTCCTACGGCCTCCTCCACGTCTCCTGATGTACTGGCCTGTCTCCTGGTAGCGCCTCCATGCTCTGGACACTACGCTGACAGACACAGCAAACCTTCTTGCCACAGCTCGCATTGATGTGCCATCCTGGATGAGCTGCACTACCAGAGCCACTTGTGTGGGTTGTAGACTCCGTCTCATGCTACCACTAGAGTGAAAGCACCGCCAGCATTCAAAAGTGACCAAAACATCAGCCAGGAAGCATAGGAACTGAGAAGTGGTCTGTGGTCACCACCTGCAGAACCACTCCTTTATTGGGGGTGTCTTGCTAATTGCCTATTCCACCATGTGAAATGTATTGTCAATCAGTGTTGCTTCCTAAGTGGACAGTTTGATTTCACAGAAGTGTGATTGACTTGGAGTTACATTGTGTCGTTTAAGTGTTCCCATTATTTTTTTGAGCGGTGTATACAGTGCCTTGCGAAAGTATTCGGCCCCCTTGAACTTTGCGACCTTTTGCCACATTTCAGGCTTCAAACATAAAGATATAAAACTGTATTTTTTTGTGAAGAATCAACAACAAGTGGGACACAATCATGAAGTGGAACTACATTTATTGGATATTTCAAACTTTTTTAACAAATCAAAAACTGAAAAATTGGGCGTGCAAAATTATTCAGCCCCCTTTACTTTCAGTGCAGCAAACTCTCTCCAGAAGTTCAGTGAGGATCTCTGAATGATCCAATGTTGACCTAAATGACTAATGATGATAAATACAATCCACCTGTGTGTAATCAAGTCTCCGTATAAATGCACCTGCACTGTGATAGTCTCAGAGGTCCGTTAAAAGCGCAGAGAGCATCATGAAGAACAAGGAACACACCAGGCAGGTCCAAGATACTGTTGTGAAGAAGTTTAAAGCCGGATTTGGATACAAAAAGATTTCCCAAGCTTTAAACATCCCAAAGAGCACTGTGCAAGCGATAATATTGAAATGGAAGGAGTATCAGACCACTGCAAATCTACCAAGACCTGGACGTCCCTCTAAACTTTCAGCTCATACAAGGAGAAGACTGATCAGAGAGGCAGCCAATAGGCCCATGATCACTCTGGATGAACTGCAGAGATCTACAGCTGAGGTGGGAGACTCTGACCATAGGACAACAATCAGTCGTATATTGCACAAATCTGGCCTTTTTGGAAGAGTGGCAAGAAGAAAGCCATTTCTTAAAGATAAAATAAAAAGTGTCGTTTAAAGTTTGCCACAAGCCACCTGGGAGACACACCAAACATGTGGAAGAAGGTGCTCTGGTCAGATGAAACCAAAATTGAACTTTTTGGCAACAATGCAAAACGTTATGTTTGGCGTAAAAGCAACACAGCTGAACACACCATCCCCACTGTCAAACATGGTGGTGGCAGCATCATGGTTTGGGCCTGCTTTTCTTCAGCAGGGAAGGTTAAAATTGATGGGAAGATAGATGGAGCCAAATACAGGACCATTCTGGAAGAAAACCTGATGGAGTCTGCAAAAGACCTGAGACTGGGACGGAGATTTGTCTTCCAACAAGACAATGATCCAAAACATAAAGCAAAATCTACAATGGAATGGTTCAAAAATAAACATATCCAGGTGTTAGAATGGCCAAGTCAAAGTCCAGACCTGAATCCAATCGAGAATCTGTGGAAAGAACTGAAAACTGCTGTTCACAAATGCTCTCCATCCAACCTCACTGAGCTCGAGCTGTTTTGCAAGGAGGAATGGGAAAAAATGTCAGTCTCTCGATGTGCAAAACTGATAGAGACATACCCCAAGCGACTTACAGCTGTAATCGCAGCAAAAGGTGGCGCTACAAAGTATTAACTTAAGGGGGCTGAATAATTTTGCACGCCCAATTTTTCAGTTTTTGATTTGTTAAAAAAGTTTGAAATATCCAATAAATGTTGTTCCACTTCATGATTGTGTCCCACTTGTTGTTGATTCTTCACAAAAAAATACAGTTTTATATATTTATGTTTGAAGCCTGAAATGTGGTAAACGGTCGCAAAGTTCAAGGGGGCCGAATACTTTCGCAAGGCACTGTACTTGTGCTCATGATTTTATAGTACTGCATTACCATCATATTGTAATGAATGTTACTAATTAGAATGAAACCCAAAAGTACTCTTAAAGTGTCTTTGCTGTGATGAGGTCATCCTGTCAATGGTACGATAAAGTAATACCTCTACTAGGAAGGCAAATGTCTAACAGCTGCTGGTCCATTTTCTTGGTGCTAAGAACCTACGCCTAATTTCAATGAATGGGTCTGGATGTCTCTATCGTGTATCTATGTTTTTATTTTACCCTTATTTTAACAGGTAAGTTGACTGAGAACACATTCTCATTTACAGCAACGACCTGGGGAATAGTTACAGTGTCACGCCCTGACCATAGTTTACTTTGTATTTTCTATGTTTTGATTGGTCAGGGTGTGATCTGAGTGGGCATTCTGTTACATGTCTAGTTTGTCTAGTTCTATGTTCGGCCTGATATGGTTCTCAATCAGAGGCAGGTGTTCGTCATTGTCTCTGATTGGGAACCATATTTAGGTAGCCTGGGTTTCACTGTGTGTTTGTGGGTGATTGTTCCTGTCTATGTGTTTTCACCAGATAGGCTGTTTAGGTTTTCGTTACGTTCATCACGTTCTTTATTTTGTAGTGTTTGTATTGATTCGTGTTTTACGTTTGTTCATTAAAACATGGATCGCAATCTACACGCTGCATTTTGGTCCGACTCTCCTTCTCACCAAGAAAACCGTTACAGAATCACCCACCACCAACGGACCAAGCAGCGTGTCAACAGGCAGCAACAGCAGCGTAAAGAGGAATGGACATGGGAGGACGTTTTAGATGGCAAGGGCTGTTACACTTGGGAGGAGATACTGGCTGGAAGAGATCGCCTCCCATGGGAACAGGTGGAGGCACTTAGGAGAGCAGAGGCAGCCGGAGAGAGGAGCCGGCGATATGAGGGAACACGGCTGGCAAGGAAGCCCGAGAGGCAGCCCCAAAAATTTATTGGGGGGGGGCTAACAGGGAGTATGGCTACGCCAGGTAGGAGACCTGGGCAGACTCCCTGTGCTTACCGGGGGGCTAGAGAGACCGGACAGACACCGTGCTATGCAGTGGTGCGCACGGTGTCTCCAGTGCGGGTGCATAGCCCGGTGCGGTATATTCCAGCTCCGCGTGTCTGCCGGGCTAGATTGAGCGTCGAGCCTAATGCCATGAAGCCGGCTCTACGCAGCTGGTCCCCAGTGCGTCTCCTTGGGCCGGCTTACATGGCACCAGCCTTGCGCTCGGTGTCTCCGGTTCGCCTGCATAGCCCAGTGCGGGCTATTCCACCTCGCCGCACTGGCAGGTTGGGCAGGCTCGGTGCTCAAGAGCTCCAGTGCGCCTGTACGGTCCGGTTTTTCCAGTACCACCTCCACACCCCAGCCCTCCGGTAGCAGCTCCCCGCACCAGGCTTCCTGTGCGTGTCCTCGGCCCAGTACCACCAGTGCCAGCACCACGCATCAGGCCTACAGTGCGCCTCGCCTGTCCAGCGCTGTCGGAGCCCTCCTCTCCAGCGTTGTCGGAGTCTCCCGCCTGTTTAGCGCTGTTAGAGCCTTCCTTCTCTACAGCGCTGCCGGAGTCTCCCGCCTGTTCAGAACTGCCAGTTTGCAAAGAGCTGCCAGTTTGCATAGAGCTGCCAGTTTGCATAGAGCTGCCAGTTAGCATAGAGCTGCCAGTTAGCATAGAGCTGCCAGTTAGCATAGAGCTGCCAGTTAGCATAGAGCTGCCAGTTAGCAAGGAGCTGCCAGTCTGCAAGGAGCTGCCAGTCTGCATAGAGCTGCCAGTCTGCAAGGAGCTGCCAGTCTGCAAGGAGCCGCCAGAGCTGCCTTTCTGCAGGATGCCGCCAAAGCTGCCAGTCTGCAAGGAGCCGCCAGAGCTGCCAGTCTGCAAGGAGCCGCCAGAGCTGCCAGTCTGCAAGGAGCCGCCAGAGCTGCCAGTCTGCAAGGAGCAGCCAGGGCCGCCAGTCAGTATGGAGCAGCCAGGGCCGCCAGTCAGCATGGAGCAGCCAGGGCCGCCAGTCAGCATGGAGCAGCCAGGGCCGCCAGTCAGCATGGAGCAGCCAGGGCCGCCAGTCAGCATGGAGCAGCCAGTCAGCATGGAGCAGCCAGAGCAGCCAGTCAGCATGGAGCAGCCAGAGCTGCCAGTCAGCATGGAGCAGCCAGTCAGCATGGAGCAGCCAGGGCCGCCAGTCAGCATGGAGCAGCCAGGGCCGCCAGTCAGCATGGAGCAGCCAGGGCCGCCAGTCAGCATGGAGCAGCCAGTCAGCATGGAGCAGCCAGTCAGCATGGAGCAGCCAGAGCAGCCAGTCAGCATGGAGCAGCCAGAGCTGCCAGTCAGCATGGAGCAGCCAGTCAGCATGGAGCAGCCAGAGCTGCCAGTCAGCATGGAGCAGCCAGTCAGCATGGAGCAGCCAGAGCTGCCAGTCATCATGGAGCAGCCAGTCAGCATGGAGCAGCCAGAGCTGCCAGTCGACCAGACTCTCCCAGATCTGCCAGTCGACCAGACTCTTCCAGATCTGCCAGTTGACCAGACTCTTCCAGATCTGCCAGTCGTCCAGACTCTTCCAGATCTGCCAGTCGTCCAGACTCTTCCAGATCTGCCAGTCGTCCAGACTCTTCCAGATCTGCCAGTCGACCAGACTCTTCCAGATCTGCCAGTCGACCAGACTCTTCCAGATCTGCCAGTCGACCAGACTCTTCCAGATCTGCCAGTCGTCCAGACTCTCTCAGATCTGCCAGTCGTCCAGATTCTCCCAGATCTGCCAGTCGACCAGATTCTCCCAGATCCGCCAGTCGACCAGATTCTCCCAGATCCGCCAGTCGACCAGATTCTCCCAGATCCGCCAGTCGACCAGATTCTCCCAGATCCGCCAGTCGACCAGATTCTTCCAGATCTGCTAGTCGACCAGGATCTGCTGAAACCGCCAGCCAGCCAGGTTCTGGTAGTTTCTACTACCTGCCTGGGCTTCCTCTCAGTGCTGAGCTTCTTCTCAGTGCTGAGCTTCCTCTCAGTGCTGAGCTACCCATCTGTCCCGAGTTACCTCTGTCCCGAGCTGTCCCTCTGTCCCATGTTATCATTGTGGTGGGTAACCTATTTAGGGACGTTTAGGAGGGGGATTAAAACTGTCATGGAGTGGGGTCCACGTCCAGCGCCAGAGCCGCCACCGCGGACAGATGCCCACCCAGACCCTCCCCTATAGGTTCAGGTTTTGCGGCCGGAGTCCGCACCTTGGGGGGGGGGTACTGTCACGCCCTGACCATAGTTTACATTGTATTTTCTATGTTTTGATTGGTCAGGGTGTGATCTGAGTGGGCATTCTATGTTACATGTCTAGTTTGTCTAGTTCTATGTTCGGCCTGATATGGTTCTCAATCAGAGGCAGGTGTTCGTCATTGTCTCTGATTGGGAACCATATTTAGGTAGCCTGGGTTTCACTGTGTGTTTGTGGGTGATTGTTCCTGTCTATGTGTTTTCACCAGATAGGCTGTTTAGGTTTTCGTTACGTTCATCACGTTCTTTATTTTGTAGTGTTTGTATTGATTCGTGTTTTACGTTTGTTCATTAAAACATGGATCGCAATCTACACGCTGCATTTTGGTCCGACTCTCCTTCTCACCAAGAAAACCGTTACATACAGGGGGAGGAGAGGGGACGAATGAACCAATTGGAAATGTATTTGCAATCCTTTTACAAATGGCTGCACAGAATAAAGAAATGCTTGGCTGAAGTTTCAGTGAGGTGTAGAGAGAGATCAAGTTGGTCACAGTCATAACAACATGGCTGTGTGGTTCTACTGCAGGGAGGAAGGCATCCATAATTCACCAGGATCTGCCACAGAGAGATGGCTTTTCCGTCCCACAGGAGCCATATTGAGTTTATATATGGTGCCTGCTCTCTCTCAGTGCGGAGGAGAAACACCCTGTCCCTCTCTGGCCCGGCCTGTGGCAGACCTAAGGTGACATGCCTGGTGTATATTGTTCCTGAACCCAACAACCTACAACCGCTGGGACAGGACCTAACTCAGTCACTATGACAACCAGGACTTTCTGACTCTGAGCCCTAGCTCAGCCATAATGTAGAAGGGCATTCAGCATGCTGCAGTGCAACGCACACAAATTGGAAAGGAAAACACAAAGGTGGGGTAAAAGCACTCATGCATTTCACAACCAAAATGGGATCAGTGGCAATTTGACTCTATAGACATGGGTGATTACAAAACATCTTAATCTCATCTCTGGTGTATAGGGATTGTAGTTTCATAGGATGAGTTTTCCTGTGGAACGTGCGTACGTGGTGGAACAATTATCACTGCTCACATTTTAAGAGGGCTCAACACACAGTACGAACGAATCAAATATACAAGCTAGCTGCAGAAAAAGAGCGATGCCCAGCTGAATGTGTGTTGCATGGTGCACACTATCTAACTAACCCATTAATTAGCAAACAATGCTTGCATAGTTGAATAGAAATAATCAGAAGTCTCCCAGTAATAGCACATTTCCTGTAAATGAGCTGTGCACACATTGGAGTGACTAAGCACTCAATTAAACACCCCCACTGTCTCTTCATGGGCCTGCCTGCTTTTCAATCATGGGGTGCACCAGACAATGAGGCTCTTTACCCAGGGGTGCCCACCACTAATGCACTAGCTGATTACACAAACATACATATTCAATTGGGACATATTGATCCCCTGCTCAACGGACCAAGCAGTCTGTCTCTCCTCTCCAAGTCCCTCCTCCTCTAAGGATTTAAAATGCACTCATCCAGCCCTGGAGAGGAGAGAGGACATCTTCGAAAAAACAACTAATCTACGGCCATTGACTGTAACACACAATAAACGCTCCTTGACTGCAGCACTGTGTGACATCAGGGTTAAATACTGTTGGATAAACGTGAAGTGGGGAGAGTTATGAGGTGTATTTTCAAGAGTAAATTATAAAGGTTTTTGTTAGAATTGGCTAATTTCTACAGTATGATTCCTCTTTCTTTCCTTAGGTCTTCCCTGAAAGAAAAAAAAAAATCACTGCAGTTTTGGTCGACAGACTGGCTGGAGCTTCCTCACTGCCATGTGATTTCTCAGCCTGTTCATAGAAGTTAACATTGTCAATAATAACAAAAGTATATTATAAACATGAATTACATGTTGATTACAGAGGAATGTTTAAACCATTCCACTCAGGCATTGTGCATAATCACATTTTAGGGAAGACCCAGATGCAGACAGTGTCGAAGTAATAAAAGTTTATTAGTAGAACATGGGGCAGGCAAAACGACAGGTCAAGGGCAGGAGCAAAAATGTATTTTAAAAACTGTTTTTGCTTTGCCATTATGGGGGTACTGTGGAAATATTTATTTTTTATACATTTGAAAATAAAACTAACATAACAAAATATGGAAAAACGCAATAATCCGGCAGCAACAGGAAATTAAAGTTTTATGGTGATTATAATTAATGGACATTTTTGTAGGGGTTGATCCATTTTTTGTTACAGCAAGTCAAGTCTGAAATTTCAAAGTAGAAATTACAAATTACACTTACAAATACACTATAGGTTTGCATTTCCTGCTGTGCTGGACAATTTGCACAATTTGCACATCCTGGCTAATAAACAACCTTGATTGGAAGATAATCTATTAATACTGTACCGTGTTCCTGATGGGACGTAATGTTCTGTAATAGTACAGCGGGAGAGTGCTGTGGAAGAAGAGCGTGACTCATGCTCAGATCTTTGTTAGAGGCAAAGGCTATTTTTCCTCATAATCAGATAGGGCTCATGAACATCACAGTGATGAATTAGGTCAGTGTGAGTGTTAACTCCATTACCCCAGTATTGAGTTGAAGGTATGGAGTGGAAAGACATTATTATAATCAGCACCTTTGATTTGGCCCAATTAGTCCATTAAGGTGATGGAATACTGAATGCTTCACATCAGGAAGAATGCATATAGTACTGTCACGAACGCCGTCAGGGAAATGACCGGACCAAGGTACAGCGTGGTGAGCGTACATTTCTTTGATTTATGAATGTCGCCAACAAACCAAAGAATAAGGAAACAACCATGACACTTACTTCGTCTAGACAGGCCACGAACAAAGACAACTACCCACAACTAAGGTGGCAAAACAGGCTGCCTAAGTATGATTCCCAATCAGAGACAACGATAGACAGCTGTCCCTGATTGAGAACCACACCCAGCCAAAACATAGAAACAGAAAACATAGAAATAAAGAAACTAGAATGCCCACCCTAGTCACACCCTGGCCTAACCAAAATAGAGAATAAAAGCCTCTCTATTGCCAGGGCGTGACAACTATTGTCACGGTTGTTGTAAGAACGGGACCAAGGTGCAACGTGTTTAGAGTTCCACATATTTATTCCAAAGTGAAACTTAGCAAAACAAAATATATCAATAAACGAACAACGAAACGTGACTACGTGGTGCACGTGCACAAACACAAAACAACATCCCACAAAGCAGGTGGGAACAGGGAACCCTTAAGTATGATCCCCACTATAGAAATATATAACCTAGAACACCCCCTAGTCGTGACAAATATATAGGGGAACATCCTGTAGGATCTTTAAAACGCTATGCATTGTCACTCTATAACATATTTTTGAGATCATTGAGACCTTTCTGAGCTTATGGTTGTTTCATTAGGGTTTATATTCACAGCACGCTGTACTTACATAGTACATGTAAAATGTATTCAGAAATAGATTAAAAACCAGGAGTGTGTAATAAAGTATGTGAGAAGCCCTCTCCTAATCAAGGCTCTACTACCTCTTGTTTCATAAGCCATGGTTCCAGTGGAGGCTGCTGAGGGGAGGACAAAGCAAATGGAATGGCATCAAACCATGTGTTTGATATATTTGATACCATTCCACTAATTCCGCTCCAGTCATTACCACGAGCCCATCCTCCAATGAAGGTGCCACCAAACACCTGTGCATGGTTCGAAATGGGATGAGAATGTATCTCATTTCAGGGCAGATGATGATGACATATCACTGCATATTTCTCCACTGTAGCCAGGCAGGGCCTGAATAATGAATCCACAGCCTTGATCCACTTCTGACAGACTGTGTTCTGTCTCAGCTTGTAAAATGCACTTTAATAGCATGTTACATTAATACAGTACATTGTGGTACTGTACATCACAATGCCAGTCAGACTCTCCAATGGTGGCTGACCGCAGTAGCAGAAAAAGAGTGCAGCAAATGTATTTAATTTCACAATGAAGATGTTACCAAACCAAATCCTCTGATATCCGTATCAGGCTTACAGCCACTTACATTCCTGTAGTGGCTCCAGCCACATCAAATTGCTATGAGCCTTTAAAGCAACTTATGGAAGACCATTGAGTGCTGTTCGTCTTACAGAGACATTCAGTAACCTTGGTACCAATACTCAGTGTATGGTAGGCCTACATGTTTTGCAGGTCTGCTTCCCAAAGTATGGAATGTACACTAGGTGTGAAATGTACCTTCAGTGAACACTTAAGAGTTTAAAATGTAATGACTTATTTCATGTTGCAAGCAATCAAAGTTTATTCATCAAAGTTAATTGAAATGTAATTTATTTCACTTGGCAACAACTTTCAAGATGACATTCATCCATAATCTCCATTTGTGTTCTGAATTTCGAGCTTTGATTTCTGAAATAGAATTTGACATCAATTTAAAAAAAAAAAATCCAATAACAAGAAGGGCAATAACAAAGGGAATAGCAATCAGGTGAGGAAAGAAGATAAATTTGCTTTGAACAAGCAATGGATTGCTGCCTCTCCATTAAGGTTTGGATAATAGCATTGGCCTCAGTCCTAAGGGTTTCAATGTCCAGCCATTGAACAGGTGTTGGAAATAATTTAGTTGAAGTCATCTGTTACGTTCCCCAGTTTATGTGTTGTAGTTTGTGTATTTGCATGTGTTTTATTTCAGGAAATGGCTTCCTGAAATCCTCAAGCAGCTGATTGGTCGACTCCAGGGCTAATTGGAGAGCTGACCCCGCCCCCTCGTCAAGACACAGCTGTCTCCAGTTACATTCATTCTGAAGCTATATAAAAGCCAGTGTTCTGTTCAGGTGAGAGAGATTTTGCTAGAGGTTGATTTTGGAGTTCATTGTTCATTGCTGGGAAGTTGGTATGTTTTGTGAGTTTGTTGCTCAGATAGAGCTTATTTGATGTACTTTATTTCTTAGTTTGTTTGTAAAATGGTTTAATATTCTGTTTAATTTGTTCCCAGGGGGGGAAGGGGAAGGCACCTTG
The DNA here is from genome assembly GCF_057628025.1 of Oncorhynchus mykiss. Taxonomy (NCBI): domain Eukaryota; kingdom Metazoa; phylum Chordata; class Actinopteri; order Salmoniformes; family Salmonidae; genus Oncorhynchus; species Oncorhynchus mykiss. Next base: position 47,335,179 of record NC_143028.1, read on the forward strand.
GGAGTGCTTAGGCAAGAGGCCCGCGGGCATACATATACCCGTAGTATATTCATTGTCTAGGTACACTAGGTAAGACCTGGGCGGACCACCCCCTGTATTTTGGTTAGGGCACCAGGTGGTGCTAAATTAGGTAAGTGGTGGGTAGGCAGGTAAGAGACTTTCTTTGCTTTGGTTCCGTCCAGCCCCTTTTCCCCATATTACCGTGTACAGGAATAAAGTCCTTGTAAAACGGTACCACATTCTGCCTGTTGTCATTCTTACTCGCACCTACAGTCCATACCTCTTTCGCTTCTCAGGGAGTTTAGTTGTAGCAGGGGGTTGCGTTCCCTCTTCATAGAGGCGTGCGTAACACATCCTATAGGAGCTTAACCCAGGTATTAGTTCTACGAGATATCCGTCATCTTTACTCAGACAAAATATTAGGATTGAAAGGTCTGCATTCAAAGGTAGTGTATCTGCAGGCAGGTCTGTCAGATGCTGATGCAGAGAGAGCAGTGTTGCCATTGTTGCACAGCAGCCACTTATTATGGCACAGCTGTCATCACAGCTCAGTTGCTTTGTTTTGCAGCAGATGGTAGTTATTTATAAGGGTCAAATATTTGTGGGTGGAGGTAAACCTTTTTTAACCGATCCTTTCATGAGCGTCCCAGTCAAACAAATAAATTGTTATTTATTGTAGAAAGCTGGTTACCAGCTATACCTGGCAAGGATTTGTTATTGTAATTTAAAAAAAAGCTTGGTTTCTGAGAAAAGCTGCAAATGATTAATCTGGGTATATATTGATTTGACATGATTGATGATCAGTACCATACCTCAAGCCAAAATCTATTGCTGTGTGGGAGGACTGAGTGGGCCGATAGCCAGAGTCAGTGAGAGAGCGGGCGTGGGTTGGTGCAGGGAGCAAGAGAGAGAGAGAAAGGGAGCGGGCTCTGCTCTGGAAGGATTACAAGGCCACATCCTGCCTGACCACTTTTACAGAGTTTTCAAAGTCAGGGTGATCAGCCAAGAGGCTAGTCTTTCACTTCACATTTAGATAAAAAGGGACCGGATGTTTCCCAAGTCACAAAGTTGGTTCTGAATGAAGTAAGAAGCTTTTTATGACCTTCCACACATAGCACTGGAATGAAAGAGCTTTCAAAAAGGCCAGTGTGCATTTTGTACATTGAATTGTGCAGTCATTTCCGAGCAACTTGTGCAGGTGTAAGCACCCCTCCAGGCCTCTTCAGTGACAAAAGAGGAACCACACAGAGTCCAAGCAGCAGGTTGCTGTAAATAATTAGCTTTCCATTAAGTTGCCCGTAAACCTTGCACTAATTGATGTCATGACATGCAGAAAGGCACCAGTGCATGTTTTTGCATGCATTACAGTTAAGACAGTCAGCAAGGCATTTGCCTTTCCGCTTTTTAATTACCTTTAAAATGTTTGGGAGCTAATAAATTGAGTCCTGGAATGGGGCGGACTTTATCATACAGTAGAGGGACAACAAAAAAGTATTTAATAGGTTTAAAAATGTTATATTTAACCAAAAATGAAAAGCTTCAACAGCCTTTAACCTCACTTATACAGTGCCTTCGATCGTGAAAGCATTCAGACCCCTTGACTTTTTTCACATTTTGTTACGTTACAGCCTTATTCTAAAAATTATTACATCAATCTACACAAAAAACCCATAATGACAAAGCTCATTTATTAAAAATGAAAAACAGCTATTTTCGGGTCTCTACAGAGATGTTCCATCGGGTTCAAGTCCGGGCTCTGGCTGGGCCACTCAAGGACATTCAGAGGCTTGTACCGAAGCAACTCCTGTGTTGTCTTGGCTGTGTGCTTAGGGTTGTTGTCCTGTTGGAAGGTGAACCTTCACCCCAGTCTGAGGTCCTGAGAGATCTGGAACAGGTTTTCATCAAGGATCTCTCTGTACTTTGCTCCATTCATCTTTCCCTCGATCCTGACTAGTCTCCCAGTCCCTGCCGCTGAAAAACGTCCCCCCAGTATGATGCTGCCACCACCATGCTTCACCGTAGGGATGGTGCCAGGTTTCCTTCAGACATGACGCTTGGCATTCAGGCCAAAGAGTTCAATCTTTGTTTCACAAGACCGGAGAATCTTGTTTATCATGGTCTGAGAGTCTTTAGCTGGCTTTTGGCAAACTCCAAGCGGGCTAACATGTGCCTTTTACTGAGGAGTGGCTTCCGTTTGCCACTCTACCATAAAGGCCTGGTTGGTGGAGTGCTGCAGATATGGTTTTCCTTGCTCAGTTTGGCCGGGCAGACAGCTCTAGGAAGAGTCTTGGTGGTTCCAAACTTCTTCTATTTAAGAATGATAGAGGACATTGTGTTCTTGGGGACATTCAATTCCTTCAGCTTGGAGGAATGGCTTGGTTTTTGCTCTAACATGCACTGTCAACTGTGGGACCTTATGTAGACAGGTGTGGGCCTTTCCAAATCATGTCCAATCAATTGAATTTACCACAGTTGGACTCCAATCAAGTTGTAGAAACATCTCAAGGATGATCAATGGAAACAGGATGCACCTGAGCTCAATTTCAAGTCTCATAGCAAAGTGTCTGAATAGTTATGTAAATATGTTACTTCTGTTTTTTTATTTCTTAAAACCTGTCTTCGTTTTGTCAATATGGGGTATTGTGTGTAGATTGCTGATGGCTTTTATTTAATGCATTTTAGAATAAAGCTGTAACTTATCAAAATGTGTAAAAAGTCAAGGGGTCTGAATACTTCCGAAAGCACTGTTTCTTGAAAGAAAGATTACAAAGGAACTCAATGGTGAGTCACTCAAAGGCTCTCGTCTTATATGCATAAATCTCTTCTACTAATAGCAGAATATCTGTCTCAAAGCCTTCCATTCATATGATGATAAATATACAAGACACTTGAAAATATATTAAGGTCTTGAGTAGTTTCAAGAGAGCTAATGTGGCTGTGGAAATGGGACTTTGATATCAGCATGTTTTGTATGTTCACCGGTAGCAGATGAGTTTCACATCTCTCTATGAAAAGCAGAGATCAAATACTCTGATTAAACTGAGGTTGGGATAAAATGATACAGATGTAGGATCTCAATTTGATCACCCTGTTGCAGGAAGACATTTTAAAGTTGTAGGGTATATTGAGGTTGTAAAAGGTGAAGTTAGACATTTCCTCTCTGAAATTTCTGACTTGTTTTCCCCTTACGAAAAATGTATAAGCCCCTACAAAAATGTACATTAATTGACATTCACGTAATAATTTACATTTCCTGTTGCTGCAGGATTATTTTCCTGCTGTAGCAAACTGGCTCAATTTAAGATCTTACATCTGTATACACTTTATGAACATTTGTGCTTTTAAGTGTGACACTATCATATGAAACAAGTCCAAGATTCAAATCAAGATGTTCATATGTTGTAACACAGCCAGGGAAGTACATTTACTGTTCTTATCTTTGATTGACAGGGAGAGTGGGAGAAAGGAAGATGGATGAGACTTATTTAAGAAAAGTCACGGACAGAGTGGTCATGACTTTGAAAATGACTCACTCTGCCTTTCAAGTGTTAAAGGAGAGGGATGTAAAAGAACATAAATATATTTAACAGAGCAGAGGATGGGAGGACTGAATAAAAGTTCTCATCTGTAGATCACCCTGCACATGTCCTGTCAAGTAGTCTACATGATGAGACATATTCCTCACCAACTGAATTTGGAATGAAAGTCAGATCAGAAGAGAGCCAGTATCCCCCTGGGCCAATGGGTGTGTCAAACTGCTGGCCAAGGCTGTTTTTCTAGGTCTATAGGTATTTTTTTTTTTTTTGGGGGGGGGGGGGGGGGGGGGGGGGAGTATAGAATTTGAGCAGGGAAGGGAAGATAACAATTGTGTCTGTCCCTCCCTCCTGCTTCTATTCTATCAAGGAGAATAATGATTATCAGCAGGTAGCCTGTACGTTAACATAAACATGACTAATCAATCAATCAAGATTTTTTTTTTCAACAGTTAGAAAATATTAAAAGGCTAAAGCCTACAAACACATCTTACCTTCCACAGAAGTGCTGGTGAGATTGGACAATTGTTTTTTAATTGGCTATAATAAAATATGATAGTCTTTATTCTTCCATTGTAGGAATGTTTTTTTTTTTGCTGCCTTACCATTTGGCTTGTATCGAACATTGGGTATTGAGGGGTCTGTGGGGATTGAGCACGTGACAGTGACAGCATATTTTATAGGATCTCAAGGAAAAACTGTTTATTTTTACTTGCTACGTTAGGTTACACTGTACTAGATCTACGCTGATACGTCGAGAGCGGATTTGTCGAACATCACAACTGCTCTGCTCAGGCTTTCTGAATAGAGAAAATTGGCCAAATTAAACATTGAGAGCTACCCAAACGCTTGAGACGTGAAGAAACATCGATGAACTGGTCGTTTTTTTCAACGAGTTCACCTGTAAAGCGGTTAGTCGCGCGCCAAGCATACAAGAACCGATTCATCCAGTGGATGCAGCCGTACTGGCTCCACCAAAAGGTAAGATATTGTTTTTGTTTTTTAAGAGTCGGCATGTTGCATTTTATAGTGTCCATATGGTTGTAGTTTTTATTTTCTTTCTCTGATTATCAAGTCTCATATAGCGCATAAAGCGCATAAAACGTTCAACCATCTAATTTGTCTTCTATGTTAGGCTATACTTAAATTAGCGTACGATCTGCCGAAACAACCCTTATAGTCACGTGTTTATTTCACTGACCATAACACGCTCCGCTGATGTACATAGCACAATACCTTGTTGCGCTCTAGTAGCCTGTCGAGAGAGTAGTAAGGAGTGGCAACTCCTTTATTTATGATGTAGCAGCCTACACAGTTTCTTACTACCTGGTATATCAAGTTGTATATCACGACTCTGCTCTATGAGTCCCAATGAAACAGAACAGTTGATATATTGTTATGTAGGCATGTTACCAGGTAGTTAACGTTATAAGTCTGTAATAATAACATTTAGAAGTATGACCCGCTGTAAAATAAAGCCCATATAGCAGGTGTCACACAGCTCCTTATTATGCACATGTAAAAGTACTGTCCATGGCCTCTAGTTGATCATGAATACCTATTACCTTACTATGATGGCAACTACAGTTGATAAATACATGATTTGATTTCCAAATATATCCTTGAAGGCCCAATCCAGAAAAGGGATAAAGGCTTAATTTCCAGTTACAAAAGCTGATTTAAAAACCAGTTGGCTTTAGGTCAGCAGTGTCAAAGTCATTTTTTCTAGGGGTTGCTCAGTGATAGTCGTATCTAGATGTTTTATCTACAGTATACTATGACTAATTATCTTAGAGTGCAAGCTATACGCCTGGTGAATGAGACTCTGAACCTTGTCTGTTGTATGTATCATTGTCAGAGATATTTTTCCCATCTCAGCAATGAGAGTTAGACTGGAGCTGGGGCAAGCAGGCAGACTATTTTATCTCTCTCTCTCTATCCACAGTTAGTTTGCTTCGTCAGCCTTATGTCTCAGCAGAAATTGGAAAAACAAATTAGCAGTTGATTCAGTATGGGCTTTTGATTGCTTTCGCAAACCATTTGCAACAAGGAAAGTCTATTAACTAAGGTTAAAAAAGACAGCACTCTCCAGAAATTCATGGATTGAGATATTTTATATTGAGAGAAAAATGTAACACTGTCAATGTCTCCAAGCCTTAACATCAACATAGTATTCCCCTGTTGCTTATGGCTGGATAGGCTTGCATTGTCCCCTCCTCTCTGTGAAGAAAAACTGACAGCTGCTTGGGTGCAATGTAGTCCAGGGTCCTAAAGCTATTTGCTTTTTGTTTCCTTCTAGACTGACCTTCTGGATGTAATTAATGGGTCTCTACACTTCACAGGAATAAAACAGAAAAATTCCATTATTTTCTGCTGAAAGTGTGGGAGCCTACTGACGGCTCAATTTTGCCGCAGGCCAATGCTGATCGTCTGTTGGCCTAGTTCAGTTTTTGGTTTGTTTATGTAAATTCCACTTGATGATGTACCTATGAGGCCGTGTATTTCAGGGACAGGCTGTTGTCATTGGTGATGTTGTCGTCGTTGCTCTTGTTACCATATTAAGACGTTGTCATGAGGTTCCTTGGAAAACTACAATGCTCCCTCCCTCCAGCAATTTTCTATGCAAGTAGTAAGTTAAGGTCATCCAGATGATCTGTTGGCAGATAAACCAATACTTTTGTAGCCATCTGAGCATTCCTCATTGGTACCAGCCCAACATTTTCCTGAAATAAGTCTGCTAAATGAGCAAAGATATAAACTAAGATTCCATTGCCTTGAAATTTCCCAGTTTTGTCTTTAAAAACACTTGAGCTGGCACCCATGTACCCCTCTTTCTATATTCTGGAACATGCCTTTGTTCATTCTTCTATGTAAAATGAAAATTAGAGTGAACTCAAGATTTACCATAAAACATTGCGACCTACTCAACACTCTCAGAATCTACACTCTGTGGTGCACTTGCAGTTTAATCTAATTGATCATTTTATTCCCTATTGTTTTGCAATTCTAAATTTAGGGAAAGGGAAATTGGAACAATAATCACAATCAGAAGTAGTGTTCGTTCCCCCTGATGCTGCAGCCCATGCCAAACATCTCAGTTCTTTCTCTTCTCCCAGAGTGGTATACTACAAAGCTGTGGAACAGCTTGTTTCATTTTGGCCATAGACATAACCAATGACTGTATATGCATATAATCTATAGAAGGGTTTTGTAACCTCTAAACCTGAAAATTTGACTGTTAAACTCATGGGTACACTATAGAGGTCGACCGATTAATTGGAATGGCCGATTAATTAGGGCCGATTTCAAGTTTTCATAACAATCGGAAATCTGTATTTTTGGGCGCCGATTTGCCGATTTAAAAAAAAAATGTTATTTTTTATTTTTATTATACCTTTATTTAACTAGGCAAGTCAGTTAAGAACACATTCTTATTTTCAATGACGGCCTAGGGACAGTGGGTTAACTGCCTTGTTCAGGAGCAGAACGACAGATTTTCACCTTGTCAGTTCGGGGGATCCAACCTTGCAACCTTACAGTTAACTAGTCCAATGCAATAACGACCTGCCTCTCTCTCTCGTTGCACTCCACAAGGAGACTGCCTGTTACGCGAATGCAGTAAACCAAGGTAAGTTGCTAGCTAGCATTAAACTTATCTTATAAAAAACAATCAATCATAATAACTAGTTAACTACACATGGTTGATGATATTACTAGATATTATCTAGCGTGTCCTGCGTTACATATAATCTGACTGAGCATACAAGTATCTAAGTATTTGACTGAGCGGTGGTAGGCAGAAGCAGGCGCGTAAACATTCATTCAAACAGCACTTTCGTGCGTTTTGCCAGCAGCTCTTCGTTGTGCGTCAAGCATTGCGCTGTTTATGACTTCAAGCCTATCAACTCCCGAGATGAGGCTGGTGTAACCGAAGTGAATGGCTAGCTAGTTAGCGCGCGCTAACTAGAGGGACGGAAGCTATATTGTTTTCCTGGCAATACTAAAGTGCCTCTAAGAACATCCAATAGTCAAAGGTTAATGAAATACAAATGGTATAGAGGGAAATAGTAATATAATGCCTATAATAACTACAACCTAAAACTTCTTACCTGGAATTATTGAAGACTGATGTTAAAAGGAACCACCAGCTTTCATATGTTCTCATGTTCTGAGCAAGGAACTGAAACGTTAGCTTTCTTACATAGCACATATTGCACTTTTACTTTCTTCTCCAACACTTTGTTTTTGCATTATTTAAACTAAATTGAACATGTTTCATTATTTAATTGAGGCTAAATTGATTTTATTGATGTATTATATTAAGTTAAAATATGTGTTCATTCAGTATTGTTGCAATTGTCATTTTTCCAACAAAAAATATCGGTATCGGCTTTTTTGGTCCTCCAATAAATCGGTATCGGTATCGGCGTTGAAAAATCATAATCGGTCGACCTCTAGTACACTAGCAATGGCTGCCAGTCTTGACTTGAATGGGAACTGCCATTTATGGATTATATGTCTATGATTGGTTGCAGCTGTCATCTTTTTTCAAATTTCTAAATAAAATCACGCAAAAAAACGTATAGTTTGGAAAGCAACTGCTTTCATTACTAAATGACTCCTGTGTTTTAACATGACAAAATATTTTACCCCTCCCAAAAACATTTGATTAATAAAATATTTAATCAGTCGTCTTCCTTAAATGAAGGGGATGATGACACAATCTTTGCGAGAGGGAGGATATCTGATTTTATTGGTCCTCAACTCGTGACTCAGACAATTCAGGATAAATGGAGTTAGCCTACCCTGGAGCAGGTTAGTTCTGAAGGATTCGTTGCCATAGAAATGTACCTGGCTAAAAGATGAGCAACTTTCGTATGAGCAGTTATCCCAAGTTGACCTCAGAGTGGATCAAAGTTACCTCGCTAAATCCTCAAACCTAATACGTAGTATGCCCCTATGTTGTCTCGAATTTGCTCTTTATGAATGCTGCTTGTGTGAGGGGCGGGCCCACCTGCAGAAGCGCTCTCCCCTGACATTGTGCTAAAACTCGCTGTCAAGCAGAGCTTTCTACCGCTAGCCACAATCCTGAAATCTCTGGTGCGCTATTGAATAGGCACATTTCTCGGTCCACAGGTTAACATTACATTTTTTTTCATTTTAGTTACAACACGCTCCTTTTTGAGGAGTGCACAAACAGTACATAAGCACTCAAGAACAAAATACCCCTAAGAAATAACCTCAGGTAGGCTTATTTGAGGAGTTAGCTAGGTAACTTTGGTCAGCTCTGAGTTCTCTCTGAGGTCGTACGAAAGTGGCCTACATTTTAGCCAGGTACATTTCTATGGCAACAAATCCTTCAGAACTAAACTGTTCTGGGGCAGGCTAACTCAGGGCAATTTTTTTTGTCTCTGTCTTTTAGGGTTGCCTATAGCACAGGTGGTAGCCTAGATTCGCATTAGCAGGCCTATCATATTTAACCAATTAAAAAAACATATATATTTCACCTTTATTTAACCAGGTAGGCTAGTTGAGAACAAGTTCTCATTTACAACTGCGACCTGGCCAAGATAAAGCAAAGCAGTGCGACACAAACAACAACACAGAGTTACACATGGAATAAACAAAACACAGTCAATTATACAGTAGAAAAATAAGTCTATATACGATGTGAGCAAATGAAGTGAGATAAGGGAGGTAAGGCAATAAATAGGCCATAGTGGAAAAATAATTACAATTTAGCAATTAAAAACTGGAGTGATAGAGACTGGAGTGATAGATGTGCAGAAGATGAATGTGCAAGTAGGGAGATATGAGTCTCCAGCTTCAGTGATTTTTGCAAATCGTTCCAGTCATTGGCAGCAGAGAACTGGAAGGAAAGGCAGTAAATATACCTGCTGGAGCGCGTGCTACGTGTGGGTGCTGCTATGGTGACCAGTGAGCTGAGATAAGGCAGGGCTTTACCTAGCAAAGACTAGATGACCTGGAGGTGGGTTTGGCGACGAATATGAATTGAGGGTCAGAGAGCGAGAGCAGGTTGCAGTGGTGGGTAGTATATGGGGCTTTGGTGACAAAACAGATGGCACTGTGATAGATTGCATCCAATTTGCTGAGTAGAGTGTTGGAGGCTATTTTGTAAATGACATCGCCGAAGTCAAGGATCGGTAGTCTAGTCAGTTTTATGAGGGTATGTTTGGCAGCATGAGAGAAGGATGATTTGTTGTGAAATAGGAAGCCGATTCTAGATTTAATTTTGGATTGGAGATGCGAGTCTGTGAGTCTGGAAGGAGAGTTTATAATCTAACCAGACACATATGTATTTGTAGATGTCCACATATTCTAAAGTCAGAACCGTCCAGAGTAGTGATGCTGGACGGGCGGGCATTGGACGGGCGGGAATTGAACACTGTGGCACCCCCATAGAGATTGCCAGAGGTCCGGACAACAGGCTCTCCGATTTGACACACTGAACTGTCTGAGAAGTAGTTGGTGAACCAGGCGAGGCCGTCATTTGAGAAACCAAGGCTGTTGAGTCTGCCGATAACAATGTGGTGATTGACAGAGTCGAGAGCCTTGGCCAGGTCTATGAATACAGCTGCACAGTATACTCTCTTATCGATGGAGGTTATGATATCATTTAGGACCTCGAGCATGGCTGAGGTAAACCCATGACCAGCTCGGAAACCAGATTGCATAGTGGAGAAGGTATGGTGGGAGTCAAAATGGTCGGTGATCTGTTTGTTACCTCAGATTTCAAAGACCTTAGAATGGCAGGGTAGGATAGATATAGGTCTGTAGCAGTTTGGGTCTAGATTGTCTCCCCCTTTGAAGAGGGGGATGACCGCGGCAGCTCTCCAATCTTTGGGGATCTCAGACGATACGAAAGAGAGGTTGAACGGGCTAGTAATAGGGGTTGCAACAATTTCGGCTGATAATTTTAGAAAGAGAGTGTCCAGATTGTCTAGTCTTGTTGATTTGTGGGGGTCCAGATTTTGCAGCTATTTCAGAACATCAGCTATCTGGATTTGGGTGAAGGAGAAATGTGGGAGGCTTGGGCAATTTTCTGTGGGGGGTGAAGGACTGTTGACCAGGGTAGGGGTGGCCAAGTGGAAAGCATGAACAGCCGTAGAAAAATGCTTATTGAAATTCTCAATTATCATGGATTTATTGGTGGTGACAGTGTTTCCTAGCCTCAGTACAGTGGGCAGCTAGGAGGAGGTGGTCTTATTCTCCATGGACTTTATAGTGTCCCAGAACTTTTTAGAGTTTGTGCTGCAGGATGAAAATTTCTGTTGAAAAAGCTAGCCTTTGCTTTCCTAACTGCCTGTGTGTATTGGTTCCTAACTTCCCTGAAAAGTTGCCAATCGTGGGGTCTATTCGATGCTAATGCAGAATGCCACAGGATGTTTTTGTGCAGTCAATTCTGGGGTTAACCAAGGGCTATACCTGTTCTTAGTTCTACATTTTTTGAATGGGGCATGCTTATTTAGGATTGTGAGGAAAGCACTTTTAAAGAATAACCAGGCATCTTCTACTGACGGACTGAGGTCAAGATCCTTCCAGGATTCCCGGGCCAGGTCGATTAGAAAGGCCAACTCGATGAAGTGTTTTAGGGAGCGTTTGACAGTGATGAGGTGTGGTCGTTTGACCACAGACCCATTACGGACACAGGCAATGAGACAGTGATCGCTGAGATCCTGGTTGAAGACAGCAGAGGTGTCTTGCAGTGGCTAGCTGACTACTAGCTAGTAGCTAGTTAGATGGCTAGCTTCTGTTGGGGGTTCCGGTTCTAAAGTAAAGAAAATAGCAGATCCATACCAAATTGGATGAGGCGGGTTGTAGGAGAGTATGTTGAAGTTGGGGTTAAGAAAAAATATATATACACGGGACATGGCAAGACGAAGACAAAAGACGCCTGCCTGACTGCTACACCATCTAAATAATAAGAATGATGCATTAATATATTACACATCTCTCTATTCTTCTTTGTTCCCTTCTTGCACAATTCACGCATTTCCGCTTGCAACTGCACTGGCCTATCTCTTGTCCTTCTGTCTAGCTCTTGAACAAGTAGCCTAGATAGGCAATGAATAGAAATATAGTTTGAAACATATTTAACTAATAGGCCTAGGCCTAGATCGATCCTCTTGCTTGCTGAATGGCTATAAAATAGGCTACAGTGTTGGCAATGAACTTGCGGGGAAGTTATAATGGTGAGAGCGATCTGAAGCTCTGGTGTGATGTGTTGGCTAAATTGATGCAATGCTGCACTGATTCATTGCAAAGAGAAATTCATTCATTCACACAATAAACCCACAGGCCTCTCAGTGGCCGTGTGTGGCCTGTCAGTCTCCCAGATAAAAATATATATTGGTCAACAGCTTATTTTCACATGCGAGAAAAGATGCAAAAATCAAACCTGTTCTGAATAAATAATTGCGGCGGGATCATATTTTGCAATTGGTCTGAATGGAGTCATAAACAAGATTTATTTATTCGTCCGAATTATTTGGCTGAAAATAATGGACTTGGTGAGAAAGGGCCTTCTCCCCGAGTCAATGAATGGATAATGTTTTAAATGTGCTACCACCATGAAAGTCTAATAGTTTGGGAGAAGGACAAATTCATTTGACTGGGACTTGGTGTGATGATATTTTAGGCAGAGTTGGCCCTCTGAGTACAAGCTTGTTACAAACTACACTGAACAGAAATATTAATGCAACATGTAAAGTGTTGGTCCCATGTTTCATGAGTTGAAATAAAAGATCCCAGAAATTTTACATACACACAAAAAGTGTATTTCTCTCAAATGTTGTGCACAAATTTGTTTACATCCCTGTTAGTGAGCATTTCTCCTTTGCCAAGCTAATCCACCCACCTGACAGGTGTGACATATCAAGAAGCTGATTAAAAAGTATGATCATTACACAGTTGCACCTTGTGCTGGGGACAATAAAAGACCACTCTAAAATGTGCAGTTTTGTCACACAAAACAATGTCACGTATGTCTCAAGTTTTGAGGGAGTGTGCAATTGGCATGTTGACTCCAGGAATGTCCACCAGAGTTTATGCCAGAGAATTGAATGTTCATTTAGTATCATAGGCCGCATCCAACGTCGCTTTAGAGAATTTGGCACTTCCTGCAATGTGTATGGCGACGTGTGTGCAATGGTTTACTGATGTCAATGTTGTGAACAGAGTGTCCCATGGCGGCAGTGGGGTTATGATATGGGCAGACATAAGCTACGGACAACGAACACAATTGCATTTTATCAACGGCAATTTGAATGCACAGAGATACCGTGACGAGATACTGAGGCCCATTGTCATGCCATTCATCCGCTGCCATTACCTCATGTTTCAGCATGATAATACACAGCCCCATGTCGCAAGGATCTATACAAAATTCCTGGAAGCAGAACATTTTATACTCACCATTGACCATGTTTGGGATGATCTGGATCGACACATATGACAGAGTGTTCCAGTTCCCACCAATATCCAGCAACTTCGCACAGCCATTGACATGGCTTTGACATTGACATTCCAAAGTAGTGGCTTCCATCTGGCCACTCTACCGTAAAGGCCTGATTGGTGGAGTGCTGCAGAGATGGAAGTCCTTCTGGAAGGTTCTCCCATCTCCACAGAGGAACTCTGGAGCTCTGTCAGAGTGACCACTGGATTCTTGGTCACCTCCCTGACCAAGGCCCTTATCCCCGGATTGCTCAGTTTGGAAGCAAGCTCTGGGAAGCTTCTTGATGGTTCCAAACTTCTTCCATTTAAGAAGAATGTAGGCCACTGTGTTCTTGGGGACCTTCAATGCTGCAGAACGTTTTTGATACCCTTCCCCAGATCTGTGTCTTGACACAATCCTGTCTCGTAGCTCTACGGACAATTCCTTCGACCTCATCGCTTAGTTTTTGCTCTGACATGCACTGTAATCTGTGCGACCTTATATAGACACGTTTGTACCTTTCCAAATCATGTCCAATCAATTGAATTTGCCACAGGTGGACTTCAATCATGTTGTAGAAACATCTCAAGGATGATCAATGGAAACAGGATACATAGACTCTCATAGCAAAGGGTCTGAATACTGTAAATAAGGTTTTTGCTTTGTCATTATAGGTAGTGTGTGCAAATTGCTGAGGATTTGTATTTATTTAATACATTTTAGAATAAGGCTGTAACGTAACAAAATGTGGAAAAAGTTAAGTGGTCTGAATACTTTCTGAAGGCACTGTATTATCCATTACTCTCCATATAATATCCCTGTGGCCACTGGCACTGACCTGTGCCATCAGGATTCCCGTGACAATGCCCAGCTGGTGGAGGGTACCCAGGGCTCCTCGAAGGGCAGTGGGGGCCACCTCACCCACGTACATGGGTACAAAGTCAGTTGAGAGGCTGGAGTAAAGTCCCACCACGAAGCGCCTGATGATCAGCATCTCCCATGAGCCACCCATCTTAGAGAAGCCCATGAAAGCAGCAGAGACAAAGGCCAGCACGTTGGCCATGAGCATGGAGTTCCTCCTGTGGGTACCACAGAAATAGTCAATTACAGTCCAATTATTGTACAAACCTTTACATGTAATTGTGGGACCTTATACAGACACGTGTGCCTTTCCAAATAAATGTCCAATTGAATTTACCACAGGTGGACTCCAATCAAGTTGTAGAAACATCACAAGGATGATCAATGGAATCAGGATGCACCTGAGCTCAATTTTGAGTCTCATAGCAAAGGGTCTGAATACTTATGCAAATAAGGTATTTCTGTTTTTTAGTTTTAATATATTTGCAAACATTTCTAAAAAACTGTTTTTTTCTTTGTCATTATGGGGTATTGTGTGTAAATTGACGAGGAAAAAAATGTATGTAAATTGATGAGGAAAAAAATGTATGTAAATTGATGAGGAAAAAAATGTAAAAACATAACAAAATGTGGAAAAAGTCAAGAAGACTGAATAATTTACGAATGTGCTGTATTTTCTCTCAGAGCTTTTCCGCCCAACTATTGAGTGAACACATAATAATTGTTTGAAGTTTCTGGGAATGACATGGTTATCATTCCAGTTAGGTTTTACATGAAAAATCTGCAAAAATTGCTAAATTAGTAGTTTTCAAGTTTCTTTAATGACTTTAAATGGGCGAGCCTGCAAATTGAATAACATATCGACCTACTGTAATAAACTTTTAATAAATTTACACCCAAGTGAATGAGTGGGATGTTGCTGAAATATTTGTTCTTATTCGTGGGTTTTGATCAAATGAAAACTGTAATCAGTGAAGGGCTAAAAATAATGATTTTGACTCATTTCTGGAGCTACTGTACCTGAAGAGCTGTCACCATAAAACATATGTTGATTATCTTGTCTTTTGACATTTCCAAAAAGGGTTGCTTGTAAGATAGAGGGGCAGAGCTATATAAAGACATGTCTTTGATGGTTGAAGTGCCAGTAGGCACACCATGAGCATCCTTTCCCCATGACTCAGTGTTTGCCCCCTCGATTACAGGATGTATGCTCCAACGAGTCTCTGTTTGTCTGTCTGAGTTGTTTCCTGATGGGTTTATTTTACAATGCATGCAGAAGTAAGACAGTCAATTTGTGATTCCCTGTTAGAGACTGTTTTTCTTAGGTTACATTAATCATAAAAGTTTAGCCTTTTGTTTTCTATGCAGACATTCAAATTGAGCATGTTTCAAAGCAATCATGATATTACAAAAACAAGAGTGATCATTTTTTAAAATAAAATAAATCTACTACTCCACCTCTTCCACTCCAGACATTACCACAAGCCGTCCTCCCCAATTAAGGTACCACCAACCTCCTGTGGATTGACTGTCTATCTGTATGTTATATAGATTCAGATGAATAAAAACCTAAAAAATGTCAGCTGTTGAACCCTCCAACACTCATCTCTTCAGTTTTCCAGTGGAGCTATGGACTATATTTGTTCTAACATGTGTATCCAACAGTAGCACAATTTACAAACACATTGACAGGCAAGTATTCCCCTAGACATGTAACTGAGCTTCCCTGTTGTAAGGTTCTTTATTTATTTTCTTAGTCAACCTTGTGTTCTGTTTTGTTGTGTTCTTGAACATAGCCCTGTTTCTTTGTGTTCTTGAACGTAGCCCTGTCTTTAATTTTTTGTTCATTGATTTCTCCTGTGTTAGTTACTCACCTGGTCTCATCAGCTACTTATTTAGTTCAGTTCATTCTGTTTGTGCTTTTGTGAGGTATTGTTCATTTTGACTCTACTTAGCCTTTTCCTAGCTCGTTTGTGAGAACCGGTTGTAGCCTTCAGTCCTAGTTTTGCTTTGCCTACTGTACTTTTGTATGACCATTGCCTGCCTGTGAGTACGATTCCTACCTTCTGCGAAGGCTAAATAAACACCTACCGTGCTCTGTGTGTGAATCTACACCTTTTTCTCCATGAGTATTTACTACGCCTGTGTTCTGTAAGGTAGAGTAGGCAAACAGGAGGATGGGAATACAAGCTGAAAATGAACAAAACCAGTGACTTTCCTTTAACTAAAATCCTTAGTTGAAACAATAACAAAGCGACACCCCTCTGTTTTAGTAAAAAGTTGAGGGATTGGCCTGGAGAAATAAAACACTCATTCATACAGGCCTACGGATGCAAGGACTGGCCATCGATGATATCAAAATTATAATTATAGTTTAACATGTTTTCATTTATGTTAAAAGTTTAACTGTATATTTTGGATTTTGATAGGGTATGACTGTTGAACGGTATTTCTAAGTTCTGATTCTCTAAGAATCAATGGATATGTATCATTAATTATAAGTCAAAAAATGGACATAGCAACTAAGGATTCTACCTGCAGTTTATGACCTTTCAATGGATCCTTTTAGAGTGTCTGGTGCTGAGGGGCGATTGATGGCTTTTTTTACTCAGTGAGAAATCCATTGTTTCCCTTCAGTCAACTGACACAGACATGTATCTGTTATGGCCAATTTACACCACTTCTGTAACACAGGTTTAATTGCATGGCAATTTGGCTTGTCCACCGTGATGGACACATCCATCTGTCCTTAGTAACAGCGCTGGTGTATCTCTATGGCTGCAGGGACCAGTGTCAATGGCCACAGGTAAATGGCTGACAGCTCACACTCTTGATTGTGACCTTTTTAAGAGGAAGGTGGCTTCAGGTGTGGTGTAACCAATAACTTTGATGTAATGCAGGTTAGGTTTGGGGTTATCCTCAGGTGTTAAGCTCCTGTTATGAAAATCGATAAAACAGGAGATCCCAATTCACCCAGCATTTGTATTGGTGCCGACCTGAAATAATTACTGATGATGGAACATCTCAGGTGTTACTATTTGCATGCTTTCAACACAGCATACAACAACATCACATTAGCATACAATTGATTCAGATGCTGAATGTACTCCATGTAAACGGTTGTCTATCATTTTAGTGTTACCCACACAGTTAACAGTGATGCTGTATTTATTGACCGTGTATTAAATCTCTCTCTTTTTCTTTACATGAATAAAAAGTCAATTTAAAAATGGAATCCACAGGAGGTTGGTGGTACCTTAATTGGGGAGGACGGCTTGTGGTAATGGCTGGAGCGGAAGAGGTGGAGTAGTGTCAAATACATTAAACACATTGTTTCCATCTGTTTGATGCCATTCCATTTGCTCCGTTCTGGCCATTATTATAAACCGTCCTCCCCTCAGCAGCCTCCAGTCAGTAATAAAATGTAATAATGTGCAATATTCAGAAGATCTGTAAACCACACCATTTATCTGAAATAGAGATGTGATAAAAATATAGATAACCCAAAATTCAAACATCCATGAATGCAGAATTTTTGGGGGGAGAACATACATACTCAGTAGTAGCAAGCTGATTTATCCTCATTCTGTATGTAAAACAAATCCCTATAGTCGCTGTAATGGTATTTGGAAAGGCAAGTTTAATTGAATCAAATGTAAGGATTCTATAATTGGTTCTCAGATTATTCTCGCTCTGTAGTGGTTTCATATTGTGAGATCATATACTGCTTTTTAGAATACTGATTTGGTCCAGTGTATACAGTACAGTATATTACTCCGGCATCAACTTAAAGATGGTTGAAGTTGTAGAGGGTCTTATGTTATAATGGTTTCCTTTATTTTTCTTTATCTTAATAGCCATTTCAGCTGCTTGATCAATGAATAACTGTCAGTCTTTTACTATTATGGACCTGACCATTGACTTCCTTGCACTCTTATTTGACAACGGTTCCCTAATTGCCATCCTTTTTTCTATCCCTCCCTTCCTCTGATTTCCCCCACCCTCTCCAGTTTGTCTTCATTATAGAAACAAATTCACTGTGCTCTAAGTGCAAGGTCACTGCCCATGTTTTGCATTCAAGTTGAAACATTTTCTTATGGCCAGAAAGTAATTTGCTGCATCTGTTATGACGGCGAGAGGCAAAGTAAGACATTACTGTGGCTCTCTGCCTTCGAGAAGAGTGGAAACTATGTTCAGTATTCCAGGAAGCCGCTTGTTAAGATATGCCTTATCACACAATGGCTCTGGTTATTGCTAGACAGAAGCTCCAGACCAAATTCTTCATTCCTCCTTTTTCAGAATAGTTTAACAGTGTGTCTGATTTGTTTACATGTGTAATGCATGCCTGCCAGCTGTTTTATAGATTCTCTGAGACAAGCCTGAGATATGCTGTGCGGAAGCACACTGTTTGTTTTGCACACAGATTTGTTTTTGATTGCCTCACTATTACATTTCATAGAAACATGGAATACATTATCCTTCCAGTAACCACACGCACCGTCGCAGAGACAGAGTAGGTTATCAAAAGAATCCTGAAATGTTATTAGATTTTTGTCTTGTCCTCTCCACCGTTATAAAACACTTTGTCAAAGTGTCCCCCTGATGTTGGTGTGAGATTGATCAATTCTCTGTGTGTACTGTTTACTGTTTGTCTAGAATATGACATTTCCTACTGTAGATGTTGTTGGAACATCAGACCAACTTGTTTGCCAACAGACAGTAACCCCAGAACGGTCTCAGTGAGGCGCTGACAACAGCAGTGGTCCGACGAAGCAGACAGGAGGCTACAAGACTGTTTTGTTAGTATAGACTGCGATATGTTCCAGGATTCGTCTGATAGCATTGAGTCGTTTACCACATCAGTCATTGGCTTCATCAATAAGTGCGTAGATGACGTCGTCCCCACAGTGACTATACGAACGTATCCAAAGCAAAAAACAGGAAATATTTGTGTTAGTCTAAAGGCTAGAGCTACTGCTTAAAATGAACGGGACCTGGCATGGATGCATACAAGAAAGCCCGCTACGACCTCCGAAGAGGAATCAACCATGCAAAATGACAATATAGGAGGAAGTGGAATCCTATTACACCAGCTCTGACGCTCGTCGTATGTGGAAGGGCTTGCAGACGATAACGGTTTACAAAGGGAAACCCAGCCATGAGTGGCCCAGTGATGCAGAACTCCCAAAACTACACTAAATGCCTTTTATGCTCGCTTCGAGAAATACAACACAGAGTCTTGCGTGAAAGCCCCTGTTGTTCCAGATGACTGCGTGATCTCGCTCTCTGTGGCTGTGAGTAAAACATTTAAACAGGTTAACGCTCACAAGGCCGCCGGGAAACCAGGGCACGTTCTTGCGCAGACCAGCTGGCAAGTGTCTTCACAGATATTTTCAATCTATCCTTGTCCCAGTCTGTAATCCCAACATGTTTCAAGCTGACCACCAAATACACTATATATACAAACATATGTGGACACCCCTTCAAATTAGTGGATTTGGTTATTTTAGCCACACCCGTTGCTGACAGGTGTATAAAATCCAGCACACAGTCTTGCAATCTCTATAGACAAATAATGGCAGTAGAATGGCCCATACTGAAGAGCTCAGTGACTTTCAACGTGGCACCGCTTGATATAGAGGTCCTGGATGGCAGAGAATGCAGCCACCGTGAAATACTGGGCTGTTCGCACCACCCTCTGTAGCACTTTGCGGTTGAGAGCAGTGCATTTGCTATACCAAGGGGTGAGGCAGCCTGTCAAGATGCTCTCAATTGCATGGCTGTGTGCTCAATTTTATACACCTGTCAGCAACGGGTGTGGCTGAAATAGCCGAATCCACTCATTTGAAGGGGTGTCCACATACTTGTATACAGTGCCTTGCGAAAGTATTCGGCGCCCTTGAACTTTGCAACCTTTTGCCACATTTCAGGCTTCAAACATAAAGATATAAAACTGTATTTTTTTGTGAAGAATCAACAACAAGTGGGACACAATCATGAAGTGGAACGACATTTATTGGATATTTCAAACTTTTTTAACAAATCAAAAACTGAAAAATTGGGCGTGCAAAATTATTCAGCCCCTTTACTTTCAGTGCAGCAAACTCTCTCCAGAAGTTCAGTGAGGATCTCTGAATGATCCAATGTTGATCTGAATGACTAATGATGATAAATACAATCCACCTGTGTGTAATCAAGTCTCCGTATAAATGCACCTGGACTGTGATAGTCTCAGAGGTCCGTCAAAAGCGCAGAGAGCATCATGAAGAACAAGGAACACACCAGGCAGGTCCGAGATACTGTTGTGAAGAAGTTTAAAGCCGGATTTGGATCCAAAAAGATTTCCCAAGCTTTAAACATCCCAAGGAGCACTGTGCAAGCGATAATATTGAAATGGAAGGAGTATCAGACCACTGCAAATCTACCAAAACCTGGCCGTCCCTCTAAACTTTCAGCTCATACAAGGAGGAGACTGATCAGAGATGCAGCCAAGAGGCCCATGATCACTCTGGATGAACTGCAGAGATCTACAGCTGAGGTGGGAGACTCTGTCCATAGGACAACAATCAGTCGTATATTGCACAAATTTGGCCTTTATGGAAGAGTGGCAAGAAGAAAGCCATTTCTTAAAGATATCCATAAAAAGTGTTGTTTAAAGTTTGCCACAAGCCACCTGGGAGACACACCAAACATGTGGAAGAAGGTGCTCTGGTCAGATGAAACCAAAATTGAACTTTTTGGCAACAATGCAAAACGTTATGTTTGGCGTAAAAGCAACACAGCTCATCACCCTGAACACACCATCCCCACTGTCAAACATGGTGGTGGCAGCATCATGGTTTGGGCCTGCTTTTCTTCAGCAGGGACAGGGAAGATGGTTAAAATTGATGGGAAGGTGGATGGAGCCAAATACAGGACCATTCTGGAAGAAAACCTGATGGAGTCTGCAAAAGACCTGAGACTGGGACGGAGATTTGTCTTCCAACAAGACAATGATCCAAATCATAAAGCAAAATCTACAATGGAATGGTTCAAAAATAAACATATCCAGGTGTTAGAATGGCCAAGTCAAAGTCCAGACCTGAATCCAATCGAGAATCTGTGGAAAGAACTGAAAACTGCTGTTCACAAATGCTCTCCATCCAACCTCACTGAGCTCGAGCTGTTTTGCAAGGAGGAATGGGAAAAAAATTCAGTCTCTCGATGTGCAAAACTGATAGAGACATACCCCAAGCGACTTACAGCTGTAATCGCAGCAAAAGGTGGCGCTACAAAGTATTAACTTAAGGGGGCTGAATAATTTTGCACGCCCAATTTTTCAGTTTTTGATTTGTTAAAAAAGTTTGAAATATCCAATAAATGTCGTTCCACTTCATGATTGTGTCCGACTTGTTGTTGATTCTTCACAAAAAAATACAGTTTTATATCTTCATGTTTGAAGCCTGAAATGTGGCAAAAGGTCGCAAAGTTCAAGGGGGCCGAATACTTTTGCAAGGCACTGTATATAGAGTATCTACCTCAAATACCTAATACCCCTGCACATTGATTTGGTACTGGTACTCCCTGTATATCGCTTAATTCTTGTGTATTTTATTAATCTTGTGTTACTGTTTTTCTTTGTATTATAATTTTTGTACTCTGCGTCTCGTAAGTAAGCATTTCACCGTAAAGTCTACACCGTTGTATTTTGCTCTTTTGACAAATACAAATACATTGTTTAAGGAATTGTGGGGTCATCGGCGTAACATGAAGAGCAATGATTGATCAGTTTAATAGCTAAGGATGGAGCCACTGGGGAGCACATCTAACCTGCTGTGAGTGGATTCCACACAGGGCTCAGTCTGGGTGCGACGATGACACTCCCGAGGCCACTGCTTTCTTTCTTTCCCCTCTCTCTCCTTGTTCTAGTTGTGTTCTATGAGGCAGATGAGTTTTAATTGAGAAATATTTACTTTTTTATACTTTTTCTTTCAGTCTTTCTTTGCAGCCTCCAAATGTCCAGAGATGAATACACGGAGCCTCTAGAAAGTAGATATTTCCTGATAGGGTGTCTTGGAGATTTTCTCCATTTGCCTTTTCTATTCTCTCTGGAATCAGATTTGGTTCTGAATAGGTGTGTAGAATGGTTCATAAAGGTGCAACACTACAGAAGTATGGTTGTGTGCTCAAGAGATGGCAAGGACGGTCACATACAACTATCCATATTTAATGCATACTGCTTGCATGGGGGATGACAAATGTGTTTGATATTATGATAATGACCTTCCACTTATTTTTCATACATGTTCCTGAGTGATCATATTTTCTCCCCGTTAAAATATGCATAGAAATTAGGAAAATCTGAAATGGGGGTATGCGTGCAGGGTCACTGAAGGTGAATTACAACATGACAAACAGTAGGAGCATGGTGCTTTTCGCTAGGGGAGAAGGGAGCCAAAACCCTATACCGCTGTTCATGCTTCAACAAGTTCGCTCTACCAAAGCAAGGAAGGGCTCAATACACTAGTCTATGTTTTGGAGTCTTGTTTTATTGGGAAATGACTGGATCAATATCTTCATCAATCTGAAGTGGGAATTGGGCCACTTTGTTGTATTGACCCATCCCTCTGTCTTTATTACTAGTACCACTCAGTGGCAGGTTGTCCTGGTGTACATCTTTTTGATGTCATTATCTTTTTACTGTACATTTTTTTTGTACTTTCCCCCCTTTTTTCCCCCCAATTGGTAGTTACAGTCCTGTCCCATCGCTCTAACTCCCATACGGACTCAGGAGAGGTGAAGGTCAAGAGCCATGCGTCCTCTGAAACACAACCCTGCCAAGCCACACTGCTTCTTGAAACACTGCTCACTTAACCTGGAAGCCAGCTGTACCAATGTGTCAGAGGAAACACCGTCCAGCTGGTGACCGAAGTCAGCTTGCAGGTGCCCGACCCGCCACTTCATTTTTCTATCACATGTGCAGTGCACTCTTCCATCACATGTACAGCTGATTCAAGATCTAGCACACTAATGAGATGCTATTGAGCTCACACTACTACATTGTCTGAGCCAAGGACTACATATTTTCTGGTAAGTTTTGATTAAATTAATGGGTGGGATGAATATATGTTATATGACTAGTAAATGGTAGCCTACAGCAGTGTGTTTAAAACATTTCTAACTTGTTAACAATTTCTGCTAGTTAGTTTTTGCTACCATGTGGGTTTTAGCTTGCTTGAGCCTGCTAACTGAGGAGTGTTAATTCACCTGTTTCCATACATGTTTCATTTTAAAACATTAATCTTATAAAGGAGTTTAACTAATTGTATTTTATTTTTCTCGTCTTTATGTAATGAACACGAGTAGAGACAGAGAGCTGGTTTAAAGTGCAGGTGTTTATTGCAAAGGACCACAGGAGGAGGCAGGTAGCTGGGTCCAGGGGCAGGCAGAAGGTCATACACAGGAGGTCCAAAAGGGCAATAGTACATGCAGGGAAAAGGCTAGTAACGTAGTACGGGAGATCAGGAAATAGGTAGATAACAGGAAATCCTGTTACCTAAACGGCTACAGTACAGGCAGACAACAGGCAAAAGGGCATCGTTAGTGAGGCAGGCAAAAACTATCATACATGGGAGGAATAAATCACAGGAAAACCCAGCGCTCTGAATGACGTGTGTCGCAAAACAAACAACTCCACAGAGTGATGGGGTGCAAAGAACTAAACTAAATAGTGTGTGATAATAACATACAGGTGTCTGAACAGGTGATTAGAATTCAGGTGATTGTGATCTGGAGTGTGAGTTGCGTTTCAGGGGATCTAGGTGTTTGAGAATGTGAGCTGGAAAGTGGGCTGGAAAGTGAGCTGCGTTCAGGGGATCTACGTGTTTGAGGGTGTGAGTTGGAAGCAGACGTTACACTTTACAGGAAAATGCCATGAGCACTATCTGATGTGTGGAGACATTTCACTTTAGCTAATGTAGAAGGAAAATATGTCTACATTTGAAAATACTGTGCCAAATCAAATGTGAAGAATGCAACAAAGCTGCAGAATCATCTGGCAAAGTGCATAAAGTTCCCTCAGCGCTCACAACAAGCAAAAGTCCCTCTATCTCTATTCAAGGTGAAAATGATGAATCCGACACCTTATCGATAGCAACAGCTCATGGTCCTCCTGGAATCAGAAGTTTTTTTGACTCAATGGAGGAATGTAGCCAGATAATTGCTGATGAATGTCTTGCTTGAGCTGTGTATGCAACTGGTTCACCTCTGATGCTCACAGGCAATGTGTATGTTCTTCGCCCAGCATACACCCCTCCAACCAGACATGCTTTATCTGCTCATTTGCTGGATGCAGAGTTCAACAATTCAAGTGAAGGTCAAGCAAATCATAGAGAAAGCAGACTGTATTGCAATCATCTCTGGTGGGTGGTTGATTGTTAGTGGGCAAGGAATAATTAACTACACCATCTCCACCCCTCAACCAGTATTCTTCAAGAGCACAGACAGAAGGGACAACAGACACACCGGTCTCTACATTGCAGATGAGCTGATGGCAGTCACCAATGACCTTGGACCACAGAAGGTATTTGCACTGGTGACAGACAATGCTGTGAACATGAAGGCTGCTTGGTCTGAAGTGGAGGAGTCCTACCCTCACATCACACCCATTGGCTGTGCTGCTAATGCATTGAATCTGCTCCTCAAGGACATCATGGCACTGAAAACAATGGATACACTCTACACGAGAGCCAAGGAAATGGTTAGGTATGTGAAGGGTCATCAAGTTATAGCAGCATTCTACCTCACCAAGCAAAGTGATAAGAATAAGAGCACCACATTGAAGCTGCCCAGCAACGTCCATTGGGGTGGTGTTGTCATCATGTTTGAGGGTCGGAAGGAGTCTCTCCAAGAAATGGCCATATCACAGTCTGCTGATATGGACAGCCCCATCAAGAGGATCCTCCTGGATGATGTATTCGGGGAGAGAGTGGTAAGCAGACTGAAACTCCTGAAACCTATAGCAGTAGTCATTGCACGGATTGAGGGAGACAATGCCATCCTGTCTGATGTTCAGTCTCTGCTTGAAGATGTAAGAGAAGACATCTGTACTGCCCTGCCCACTTCACTGTTGCTCCAAGCAGAGGAAACTGTTCTAAAATACATCAAAAAGCGTGAAGACTTCTGCCTGAAGCCCATACATGCCGCAGTGTACATGTTGGGCCCCAAGTATGCTGGCAAGAGCATCCTGTCTCTGGGCAGAGTGGGTGGACAATATATTACATGTAACTAATGACATGGAATCATTTATTCCCCAACCCTGCTAAAAGGTCAGGAAGGAAGGATGAGCCCAGTATAAGAGTCATTATCCGCTCCAGAGCCCAGTGGGCATCTTGGCAGTGCCACCTCCACCATTACTCAGGCAGTGTGCATGGGGACCTTGGCTGGAACTGCCACCTCTGTCATTATCTAGACCACAGATGGACTCACCACCACCCTATCACTAGCCACTTAATGGCCAGGGAGACGTAGAGAGCTGATGGTTGGTTTCTTGGGTTGCTTCCCTGCTACAAGCATATTTTCCAAGTCGACATTAAGGACTTAGATAAAATTAAGGGCCCTGACTGTGCTTTTCTTTGGTCTAATTAATGGACAGAAGAGTGATTATTGGACAGTCAAGTCAGTCAGAAAATTTAAAGTTTTGAAAATAAGTTGATCTCAATAACGTAAGTGTATTTTTTTCTGAACGTCACAGTTGTGTAAGCGTGGCTTATTGACTGGAGTGGAATTAGGAAGTGGATACTGCAGTGTGCAGCCAAGGCGCTCCTGTGAAGCTCGCCTTCAGCATCATGACATCAGGAGGAAGAGGGAAGGTTAGTTGGGGCTCTCTGCAACGCTTATAGGCCTGCAAGGGTCATGAGTCACTCTTGTGACGAACAGATGATGACCTGTCTGTCTGCTTTCCGCTCTGTCAAATGTCAATCACATCTCAGCTTGTTCCTGTTTCCCCTAGCATTCTGCTTCCTGGAGTGACATTGGTCGTCACGTAACGATGTGTAACTCAGAGGTTTAAAATTCCCAGCTTGAGCTGATATTTGATTGACACATAAGTAATGCACATAGGGGGAAATTTTGACCGTAGTTAAGCATGCGTAAATGGAACGTAATTCCTTTTTTATTTACTTTTTTATCTATGTGTATTCTGACCTTGAACTTAAGCATGAGAATAGCATGCTATCCACCTACTATTCGTTTGGGATGGTGATTGAATAAATGAAGGTGTGTC
Source organism: Oncorhynchus mykiss (assembly GCF_057628025.1). Lineage (NCBI taxonomy): Eukaryota > Metazoa > Chordata > Actinopteri > Salmoniformes > Salmonidae > Oncorhynchus > Oncorhynchus mykiss. The sequence goes on from NC_143028.1 coordinate 47,361,289, forward strand.
CGTATTCTGACCTTGACTTAAATACTTAATAATTCCACTACCTCTACGTGCGAGGAAACCATGAATTTCTTTCGTGCATACAGGCTCTCCAAACTATTTTTTTTAGGATTCATTAAAAAAAATCTAACCCTAATATTCTACACAATCAGAGTATTTTTTAATGTATGAATTGGTGCTGAAACAGAGATGGATATGCATATACAGTTGAAGTCGGAAGTTTACACACACCTTAGCTAAATACATTTAAACTCAGTTTTTCACAATTCCTGACATTTAATTCCAGTAAAAATTCCCTGTCTTAAGTCAGTTAGGATCACCCCTTTATTTTAAAGAATGTGAATTGTCAGAATAATACTATAGAGAATGATTTACTTCAGCTTTTATGTCTTTCATCGCATTCCAAATGGGTCAGAAGTCTACATATACTCAATTAGTATTTGGGTCAAACGTTTCGGGTAGCCTTCCACAAGCTTCCCACAATAAGTTGGGTGAATTTTGGCCCAGTCCTCCTGACAGACTGCCATACTGTGTTTGATCTTGTCTAGCCATCACAATGGAAATAAGTCCCAGACTTTATTGTGTGTTATCCTCTATGATTTTATTCATGTGCATGCATGGCTTTTAAGTTTTATGTGTGCTTGTTTTGTTTTTTAAATGGTTGAATTAATAAACTAAACGAAGGAGCTGGTGCAGCTGAGTCAGGTTTGTAGGCCTCCTTGCTTGCGCTCGCTTTTTCAGTTCTGCCCACAAATGTTCTATAGGATTGAGGTCAGGGCTTTGTGATGCCCACTCCAATACCTTGACTGTGTTGTCCTTAAGCCATTTTGCCACAACTTTGGAAGTATGTTTTGGGTCATTGTCCATTTGGAAGACCCATTTGTGACCAAGCAAAACTTCCTGACTGATGTCTTGATATGCTGCTACAATATATCCACATCATTTTCCTCCCTCATGACGCCATCTATTTTGTGAAGTGCACCAGTCCCTCCTGCCGCAAAGCACCCCCACAACATGATGCTGCCACCTCTGTGCTTCACGGTTGGGATGGTGTTCTTCGGCTTGCAAGCCTCCCCCTTTTTCCTCCAAACATAACGATGGTCATAAGACCAGAGGACATTTCTCCAAAAAGTATGACCTTTGTCCCCATATGCAGTTGCAAACCGTAGTCTGGCTTTTTTATGACCGTTTTGGAGCAGTGGCTTCTTCCCTGCCTTTCAGGTTATGTCGATATAGGACTGGTTTTACTGTGGGTATAGGTACGTTTGTACCTGTTTCCTCCAGCATCTTCACAAGGTCCTTTGCTGTTGTTCTGGGATTGATTTGCACTTTTCGCCCCAAAGTACGTTCATCTCTAGAAGACAGAACGCGTCTCCTTCCTGAGCGGTATGACGGCTGCGTGGTCCCATGGTGTTTCTACTTGCGTACTATTGTTTGTACAGATGAACGTGGTACCTTCAGGCATTTGGAAATTGCTCCCAAGGATGAACAAGATTGTGGAGGTCTACAATTATTTTTCTGAGATCTTGGCTGATTTCTTTTGACTTTCCCATGATGTCAAGCAAATAGGCACTGCATTTGAAGGTAGGCCTTGAAATACATCCACAGGTACACCTCCAATTGACTCAAATGATTTCTATTAGCCTATCAGAAGCTTCCATGACATCATTTTCTGGAATTTTCCAAGCTGTTTAAAGGCAGAGTCAACTTAGTGTATGTAAACTTCTGACCCACTGGAATTGTGAGTGAAATAATCTGTCTGTAAACAATTGTTGGAAAAATTACTTGTCTCATGCACAAAGTAGATGTCCTAACCGACTTGCCAAAAATATAGTTTGTTAACAAGAAATTTGTGGAGTGGTTGAAAAACGAGTTTTAATGACTCCAACCTAAGTGTATGTAAACTTCTGACTTCAACTGTATTTAGATCGCTTTCTTTCATTTATCCCTAATATTCTGAACCTGTTCTCTTGATATTACAGATATTATAGAGATTATAACTTAAAGGTACACTGAATTTAATGGGATGGCTTTTTAAAAATCTTTTAAGATAAAAGGATTAAAAATCCTATTGTATGAAAACTCCACGAGAAAATCTGCTGGCCAGTAAGTGGGAGGGTTTTTACTGGTTCAATTACATTTATTCAGAGCAGTGCGCAAGGTAGCCATATCTGCAGAGAGTGTTACGTGACTGAATAAGGTAAGTATGATACCAAATACTGAGAAGTGGTAGGAAAGCCATACATTCCCTAAGTCTGAAACGCCCCATAGTGTGGATGAATAAGCCCAGACACAAGAAACACAAATTATGATTTTTCATATTAAACTGTAATATGTAGTTTGTTACTGTAGGTAAAAACACACACACGCATAAAGAGAGAGAGAGAACATCCTCCCACACTGAGAGGCATGCACATCAGTGGAGGCTGCTGAGGGGAGGACGGCTCATAATAATGGCTGGAATCGAGTGAATGGAATGGTATCAAACACATGGTTTTCATGGGTTTTATACCATTTCATTCCCGCCATTACACACCATTCCAGACATTATTATGAGCCGTCCTCCCCTCAGCAGTCTCCACTGATGCACACAGCACACGCAGTGCACATGCTGAAGTGAAATGCCAAGGAGATAATCTAAATTGTTTTGCAGCTCCCCATGGAGCAGGGAGCAAGGAGCACAGAGATACAATTACCTTAATGAGGCACTAGTGCTGTCTGCCTTACTACAACACTACTCACAGTGTTCAGGCTCACGTCTCAGCCACGTACGTACTTACACACAGACATACCCATCAGTTTGACTACAGTGGCTGGTTTCTTCCTGCACTTTATGACTGGCGAAAGTATCGTTTTCTCTCTGTTCTGAGTCTAGGGCTGTGACGGTCATGGAATTTTCAATGACGGTAATCAGCCAGCCAAATGACCGCAGTCACACTAATAATCTTTTGATAGCAACCGTTTTTTTTATTGACTCACATTTTCTCCTCTGCTCCTGACTGCATGTGCTAGAAATAGAATGAATAGAACGTGCGGCCCCATTCAAGTCAGTAATGGCATAATGGGTGGACTGGCGGCCATTGCCAGTGTACCCATAGGAGCAAAGCAGGAAGTAAAAGCACGGAGTGTACCCATTTATATGTGTTGTGATTTGTTGATTTAACTCAACTGACATTACAAAAAATACATTCCATTGCATGAGCCACATCAGTTAACATAATTTGAATGAACATTTAACATTTCAGCAAGGAGCAACAAAGTTCTTATCACATTGTTAAAAGTCCATGTTACTGCAGAAATGCCCCACCGTCCCCAGTAAGCTGTTCGTTTCACACACCAAAAAATTACATGAATGGTTATGACGGTTATTTTATTTTCATGACGGTCTTCATCCGTAACCGTCAGCTGCACGTTAATTGTGCCAGCCCTAGTTCTGACTCAATCCATTTTACATGGTGAAGACAGCAGGCAAGCTCCAGAGTTTCTTGTATTGATGTACTGTATATAAATTGTTCTGACTCCAGCCCAGGCTGTAGTTTCATTTTGAAGCATATCAGTTATGTGTTAGTCAAGAAAAGGACTAGGGCTAGGATGGACTGTAAGATAGGTTCAGAACTGTTGCTGCCACCATGGTGCATCGGTCAGAATGCAAATGAGGTGATGGAGCAGGAATCCAGGTTTAAGGGTATTTATTACACACAGATGGAGTTGAAATGGAGGTTAGAATGTTCTTTAGGATGTGGCTTGTGTCCTGGATGTGGTGGTCTGGAAGGGAGATACAAAAGGGAAACATTAGGAACACATCAACATAAAAGGTGTAGACATGACAAAGGTGACTATTACAGGGAATGGGCTTAACATATAACTACAAACTGAGGAGGCTGCCAGGACTAGAGATAACAAAGGGGAATTATTAGGGTTGTACATTTTGGGGAATATTCAGAGGTGGAAACTTTCCGTGGGAATATATGGGAATTAACTGGAATATATGGGAAATATATGCAAATTCATATTAATACCATTTAAATGTAGATGTTTTTTGAATTGGATATATTTACCATATCATATGGAGACATAAACATAAACCTTTTACCTTATCATAGGTAGACATAATGGCAAATTATGAAAACCTTCCAATAGAAATAAAAACAAAACAATTTAGTTATGAATTGAGCTTTAATTAAATGAGTTGACTCTTCACATGGGATGATTTCACTGAATAACAAAAGAAAGGGAATATTGAATGATCCCCAATGATCCATCGCATCTCCCAAAAACTTTTTCAACATACATCTGTAAAATTATAGTCTAAAAACTAAAGCTTTGGATGTCTTCCTCTCAGGCTTCCATGTCTTCTCCCTGGACCTCCTCAATGTCCACTCCTTGAACATCAGACTCTGAGGCCTCATCTTCACTGTCACTTTCCAACCTTGTTGAGGATGACTTGTTGTCAGCCTCAAATTTTCCCGGATGGCCACTAATTTTTCAACTCTTGTATTGGTCAACCTGTGCTCTGAGGTGGCTGATGTTGGTGGGATTTGGAGGATGATGGAGGCAACAGGAGAAAGAGCCACAGATCCACAAAGTCTATTCCACCAGGTGACTGATGAGATATGTTGGCACAACTGCCATATTGCATTTCCATCCTAAAGCCCTTGCTTGGAAGAGTACTTCGCCAGACTGCCAAGAACCTTTCCCTCATCCAGGCCAAGGTGGCGAGACACGGTAGTGATGACACCATAGGCCTTGTTGGTCTTTGCACCAGACAGAATGCTCTTGCCAGCATACTTGGGGCCCAACATGTACACTGCGGCATGTATGGGCCTCAGGCAGAAGTCTTCATGCTTTTTGATGTATTTTAGAACTGCAGTTTCCTCTGCTTGGAGCAACAGTGAAGTGGGCAGGGCAGTACAGATTTCTTCTCTTACATCAGACAGGATGGCATTGTCTCCCTCAATCCGTGCAATGGCTACTGCTATAGGTTTCAGGAGTTTCAGGCTGCTTACCACTCTCTCCCAAAATACATCATCCAGGAGGATCCTCTTGATGGGGGTGTCCATATTGGCAGGCTGTAATGTGGCCATTTCTTGGAGAGACTCCTTCCCCGCCAGGAGACTGTAATACATGATGACAACACCACCCCAATGTATGTTGCTGGGCAGCTTCAATGTGGTGCTCTTATTCTTCTCACTTTGCTTGGTGAGGTAGATCGCTGCTATAACTTGATGACCCTTCACATACCTAACCATTTCCTTGGCTGTGTTGTATCCATTGTTTTCAGTTCCAGGATGTCCTTGAGGAGGAGATTCAATGCATGAGCAGCACAGCCAATGGGTGTGATGTGAGGGTAGGACTCCTCCACTTTAGACCAAGCAGCCTTTATGTTCACAGCATTGTCTGTCACCAGTGCAAATACCTTCTGTGGCCCAAGGTCATTGATGACTGCCTTCAGCTCATCTGCAGTGTAGAGACTGGTATGTCTTTTGTCCCTTGTGTCTGTGCTCTTGTAGAATACTGGTTATGTGGTGAAGATGATATAGTTAATTATTCCTTGCCCATGAACATTTGACCACCCATCAGAGATGATTGCAATACAGTCTCCTTTCTCTATGATTTGCTTGACCTTCACTTGGACTCAGTTGAACTCTGCATCCAGCAATTGAGTAGATAAAGCATGTCTGGTTGGAGGGGTGTATGCTGGGCGAAGAACATTCAGAAAACTCTTCCAATACACATTGCCTGTGAGCATCAGAGGTGAACCAGTTGCATACACAGCTCGAGCAAGACATTCATCAGCATTTCTCTGACTACGTTCCTCCATTGAGTCAAAAAAAACTTTTACTTCCAGGAGGACCATGAGCTGTTGCTATAGATAAGGTGTCTGATTCATCATTTTCACGAATAGAGGTAGAGGGACTTTTGTCAGAGGTTGCTTGTTGTGAGCGCTGAGGGAACTTTATGCACTTTGCCAGATGATTCTGCATCTTTGTTGCATTCTTCACATATGATTTGGCACAGTTTTTGCACATGTACACAGCTTTTCCTTCTACATTAGCTACAGTGAAATGTCTCCACATGGCCATGGCATTTTCCTGTAAAGATTAGAAAAATAATGAGTAAAAAAATAAAATAAATATTCCATGTACAGATAAATACTTAAGCAGTTAGATTAAATAACTCCTTTGTAAGATAAGTGTTTTAAAATGTTTGGAAACAGGTGAATTAACACTCCTCAGTTAGCAGGCTCAAGCAAGGTAAAACCCACATGGTAGCAAAAACTAATTAGCAGAAAGTGTTAACAAGTTAGACATTTTTTAAACACACTTTGCTGTAGGCTACTATGTACTAGTTAACAAAAAAATAATGTATGATATATAAAATATATTCACTACAACCAGTATTTTAATCAAAACTTACCAGAAAGCATGTAGTCCTTGGCTCAGCCAGTGTAGTAGTGTGGGCTCAATAGTATCTCATTAGTGTACAAGATCTTGAGAATCAGCTGCAGTCATGGCCAAAAGTTTTGACAATTACACAAATTTTAATTTTCACAAAGTCTGCTGCCTCAGTGGCAATGGCAATGCGCATATACTCCAGAATGTTATGAAGAGTGATCAGATGAATTGCAGTTAATTGCAAAGTCCCTCTTTGCCATGCAAATGAACTGAATCCCCCCAAAACTTTTCCACTACATTTCAGCCCTGCCACAAAAGGACCAGCTGACATCATGTCAGTGATTCTCTCATTGACACAGGTGTGAGTTTTGACGGGTGTGGGTGTTGACGATCACTCTGTCATGCTGATTGAATTCAAATAACAGACTGGAAGCTTCAAAAGGAGGGTGATGCTTGGAATCATTGTTCTTCCTCTGTCAACCATGGTTACATGCAAGGAAACACGTGCCGTCATCATTGCTTTGCACAAAAAGGGCTTCACAGGCAAGGATATTGCTGCCAGTAAGATTGCAACTTAATCAAGGATTTATCAGATCATCAAGAACTTCAAGGAGAGCGGTTCAATTGTTGTGAAGAAGGCTTCAGGGCGCCCAAAAAAGTCCAGCAATCACCAGGACCGTCTCCTAAAGTTCATTCAGCTGCGAGATCAGGGCACCAACAGTACAGAGCTTGCTTAGGAATGGCAGCAGGCAGGTGTGAGTGCATCTGCATGCACAGTGAGGCAAAGACTTTTGGAGGATGGCCTGGTGTCAAGAAGGGCAGCAAAGAAGCCACTTCTCTCCAGGATAAACATCAGGGACAGACTGATATTCTGCAAAAGGTACAGGGATTGGACTGCTGAGGACTGGGGTAAAGTCATTTTCTCTGATGAATCCCCTTTCCCGATTGTTTGGGGCATCTGGAAAAAAAGCTTGTTCAGAGAAGACAAGGTGAGCGCTACCATCAGTCCTGTGTCATGCCAACAGTAAAGCATCCTGATACCATTCATGTGTGTGGTTGCTTCTCAGCCAAGGGAGTGGGCTCACTCACAAAATTTCCTAAGAACACAGCCATGAATTAAGAATGGTACCAACACATCCTCCGAGAGCAACTTCTCCCAACCATCCAGGAACAGTTTAGCGACGAACAATGCCTTTTCCAGTATGATGGAGCACCTTGCCATAAGGCAAAGGTGATAACTAAGTGGCTTGAGGAACAAAACATGGATATTTTGGGTCCATGGCCAGGAAACTCCCCAGACCTTAATCCCATTGAGAACTTGTGGCCAATCCTCAAGAGGCGGGTGGACAAACAAAAACCCACACATTCTGACAAACTCCAAGCATTGATTATGCAAGAATGGTCTGCCATCAGTCAGGATGTGGCCCAGAAGTTCATTGACAGCATGCCAGGGCAGATTGCAGAGGTCTTGAAAAAGAAGGGTCAACACTGCAAATATTGACTCTTTGCATCAACTTCATGTAATTGTCAATAAAAGCCTTTGACACTTATGAAATGCTTGTAATTATTCTTCAGTATTCCATTGTAACATCTGACAAAATATCTAAAGACACTGAAGCAGCAAACTTTGTGGAAATTGATATTTGTGTCATTCTCAAAACTTTTGGCCACAACAGTACATGTGATGGAAGAATGCACAGTACATGCAAAGGGTTGCAATTCCTTTGAATTGGGGATAGTTTAACCAAAATATGACACAAGACCTAGAAGTGCCTTATGTGTATCCCACAAAAAAAAGGTTTACTGTTATAAGCTAACAGTTGTGATGAATTTAAGCAAATTTCCAAAATTCCCGGGCTTAATTTCCCATTGAAAATTTCCGGAAAGTTTCCGACCCTTTGCAACCCTAGGCATTATCAAACTGAAGGCATGGATATACAAAGAGATATAATATAGGGGAAAGTTTAAGGCAGCATACAGTGCATTTGAAAAGTATTCAGACCCCTTTCCCTTTTCCACATTTTGTTACGTTACAGCCTTATTCTAAAATTGATTAAATGCTTTTCCTCGTCAGTCTAGACATAATACCTCATAATGACAAAGAAAAAAAACAGTGTTTTAGAATTTTTTGCAAATGTATTAAATTTAAAAACAGAAATACCTTATTTACAGTGGCCCCCAAGATCACAGTGGCCTCCATCATTTTTTAAATGGAATACGTTTAGAAACACCCGATGATCACTCTGATAGAGCTCCAGAGTTCCTCTATGGAGAATTTAGAACCTTCCAAATGTCCTGATTGCTGGACTCCACCAATCAGGCCTTTATGGTAGAGTGGCCAGACAGAAGCCACTCCTTAGTAAAAGGCACATGACGGTGCACTTGGAGTTTGCCAAAAGGCTACTAAAGACTCTCAGACCATGAGAAACAAGATGCTCTGGTCTGATGAAATCAAGATTAACCTCTTTGGCCTGAATGCCAAGCATCAAGTTTGGAGAAAACCAGGCACCATTCCTTCGCTGAAGCATGGTGGTGGCAGCATCATGCTGGGGGATGTTTTTCAGTGGCAGGGACAGGGAGACTAGTCAGGATTAAGGGAAAGATGAATGGAGCAAAGTAAAGAGAGATCCTTGACGAAAACCTGCTCCAGAGTGCTCAGGACCTCAGACTGGGGCAAAGGTTCACCCTCCAACAGGACAACGACCCTAAGCACACAGCCAAGACAACGCAGGAGTGGCTTCGGGTCAAGCCTCTAAATGTCCATGAGTGGCCCAGCCTGAGCCCGGACTTCAACATGATCAAACATCTCTGGAGAGACCTGAAAATAGTTGTGTAGTGACGCTCCCCATCCAACCTGACAGAGCTTGAGAAGATCTGCAGAGAAGAATGGGAGAAACTCCCCAATTACAGATGTGCCAAGCTTGTAGCATCACACCCAAGAAGACTCTAGGCTGTAATCGCTGCTAAAGGTGCTTCAACAAAGTACTGAGTAAAGGGTCTGAATACTTATGTAAATTTAAAATTTCAATTTTTACATTTGACACATTTGCTAAAATTTCAAAAAAAATGTTTTGCTTTGTTGTTATAGGGTATACTGTATAGATTGATGAGGGGAAAAATACAATTTAATCAATTTTAGAAACAGGCTGTAACGTAGCAAAATGTTGAAAACGTATAAGGGTTTGATCAGAGAGGGAGAGAGAGATATATACAGTGCCTTGCGAAAGTTTTCGGCCCCCTTGAACTTTGCGACCTTTTGCCACATTTCAGGCTTCAAACATAAAGATATAAAACTGTATTTTTTTGTGAAGAATCAACAACAAGTGGGACACAATCATGAAGTGGAACAACATTTATTGGATATTTCAAACTTTTTTAACAAATCAAAAACTGAAAAATTGGGCGTGCAAAATTATTCAGCCCCCTTAAGTTAATACTTTGTAGCGCCACCTTTTGCTGCGATTACAGCTGTAAGTCGCTTGGGGTATGTCTCTATCAGTTTTGCACATCGAGAGACTGACATTTTTTCCCATTCCTCCTTGCAAAACAGCTCGAGCTCAGTGAGGTTGGATGGAGAGCATTTGTGAACAGCAGTTTTCAATTCTTTCCACAGATTCTCGATTGGATTCAGGTCTGGACTTTGACTTGGCCATTCTAACACCTGGATATGTTTATTTTTGAACCATTCCATTGTAGATTTTGCTTTATGTTTTGGATCATTGTCTTGTTGGAAGACAAATCTCCGTCCCAGTCTCAGGTCTTTTGCAGACTCCATCAGGTTTTCTTCCAGAATGGTCCTGTATTTGGCTCCATCCATCTTCCCATCAATTTTAACCATCTTCCCTGTCCCTGCTCAAGAAAAGCAGGCCCAAACCATGATGCTGCCACCACCATGTTTGACAGTGGGGATGGTGTGTTCAGCTGTGTTGCTTTTACGCCAAACATAACGTTTTGCATTGTTGCCAAAAAGTTCAATTTTGGTTTCATCTGACTAGAGCACCTTCTTCCACATGTTTGGTGTGTCTCCCAGGTGGCTTGTGGCAAACTTTAAACGACACTTTTTATGGATATCTTTAAGAAATGGCTTTCTTCTTGCCACTCTTCCATAAAGGCCAGATTTGTGCAATATACGACTGATTGTTGTCCTATGGACAGAGTCTCCCACCTCAGCTGTAGATCTCTGCAGTTCATCCAGAGTGATCATGGGCCTCTTGGCTGCATCTCTGATCAGTCTTCTCCTTGTATGAGCTGAAAGTTTAGAGGGACGGCCAGGTCTTGGTAGATTTGCAGTGGTCTGATACTCCTTCCATTTCAATATTATCGCTTGCACAGTGCTCCTTGGGATGTTTAAAGCTTGGGAAATCTTTTTTCATGATGCTCTCTGCGCTTTTAACGGACCTCTGAGACTATCACAGTGCAGGTGCATTTATACGGAGACTTGATTACACACAGGTGGATTGTATTTATCATCATTAGTCATTTAGGTCAACATTGGATCATTCAGAGATCCTCACTGAACCTCTGGAGAGAGTTTGCTGCACTGAAAGTAAAGGGGCTGAATAATTTTGCACGCCCAATTTTTCAGTTTTTGATTTGTTAAAAAAGTTTGAAATATCCAATAAATGTCGTTCCACTTCATGATTGTGTCCCACTTGTTGTTGATTCTTCACAAAAAAATACAGTTTTATATCTTTATGTTTGAAGCCTGAAATGTGGCAAAAGGTTGCAAAGTTCAAGGGGGCCGAATACTTTCGCAAGGCACTGTAAGTCATAGCCTGAAAGGCCATGCCCCAAAACTCCTTGGTGAGGAGGGGACAAAGACTGTGTAGGTGTCTCACCAGTTTAGGTTACGGACAAAAGAGAAAGAGCAATGAATCTAAGAGCCTTTTATGAGCATATGACTGGTTTGGTTACAAAATTGAGTTGTTTACCAATAGTATTACTGTAAAAGTTAACATCGTCAGACCTACAGGATGTAAAGACAACTTGACCTCTGGTGTGACAGAATGGGGGATGTGTAGAGCAACACAGAGAAGGCTGAATTCCTTAGAAGACAGAAATTCCTTACAAAGCATTATTAGATTCATGTCTCAACTGAACAGGTGGAATTATTCCACTGTGGGAAAACTCATTCACTTCAAATCAAATCAAACTTTTTTTTTATTTGTCACATGCTCCGAATACAACAAGTGTAGACCTTACCGGGAAATGCTTACTTACAAGAACTTGACCAACAACCCAGTTCAAGAAAGAGTTAAGAAAATATTTACCAAATAAACAAAGTAAAAAATAAAAAAAGTAACACAATAAAATAACAACAACGAGGCTATATACAGGGGGTACCGGTACCGAGTCAATGTGCGGGAGTACAGGTGAGTCGAGGTAATTTGTACATGTAGGTCGGCATAAAGTGACTATGCATAGATAATAAACATCAAGTAGCAGCAGTGTAAAAACTATTGGGGGGTTGTCAATGTAAATAAGATGCTTCCAAGATGGTATAGCAGTCGGACATGTGTTTTGTCTTGGGGGGGTGGGACAAAAGGGCTCTCTAAGGCATATTGTCCTGTGTAAATATCGTTTTCCACATTTTTTTCTTCATATATTCCGTATATATTCTCACTTTCCGTCTACGGACTGAATATACTCTCCTGCAACCCGCCTCGCCCAATGTGGTACGGATCTGCTATTTTTATACTTCAGAACCGGAACCCCCATTAGAAGCTAGCCAGCTAACTAGATACTAGCTAGTAGTCAGTTAGCCACTGCTAGCAGTCTTCACCGTTAACTCGGACTCCAGCCAGCCTCAGCTCGGTCAATACCTGCCAGTCTGCACAGCGTGATATCAACCCACGGCATACCCACGACAGCTTTTTCTCTACCACATCTCCAGATTCCTACCGCAAGCTCTGAACCTTTACACAGAATCATCGCAGCTAGCTAGCTGCAATCTGAGTGGCTACTCCTGGCTAACGTCTCTGTCCTGAAGCAAGCACCAGTTAGCCTTGAGCTAGCCCTCGAGCTAGCCACCAGCTAATTATTGGGCTACAATACCTCTTTTGCCAATTGGCCTGGACCCTTTACTGCCGACACGGAGCCCTGCCGATCCATCACGATTGGTCTGCCGACGTAATCATCCGAAGTGGTTTCAACAGGCCCTTCCGTTGCGACGACGCTGAAGGCCCATCTGCTAGCCCCGGCCCGCTAGCTGTCTGAATCGCATGTCTCCAGCTCCCCTAGCATAGTAGCAACTACTGAATCGGCTCCCTGACTCAGCTATTGCTACTCATTGGACCCTATGATCACTCGGCTACACATGCCTCTCCCTAATGTCAACATGCCTGGTCTATTGCTGTTTTGGTTAGAGATTTATTGTCTTATTTCAATGTAGAGCCCCCAGCCCTGCCCAATATGCCTTAGATAGCCCTTTTTTCCCACCCCCCACACATGCGGTGACCTCACCTGGCTTAACTGGTGCCTCGGGACAAAACCTCTCTCATAGTCACTCAATGCCTAGGTTTACCTCCACTGTACTCACATCCTACCATACCCTTGTCTGTATGTCATTATGCCTTGAATCTATTCTTCCACGCCCAGAAATCTGCTCCTTTTACTCTCTATCCCGAACACACTAGACGACCAGTTCTTATAGCCGTTAGCCGTACCCTTATCCTACTCGTCCTCTGTTCCTCTGCTGATGTAGAGGTTAACCCAGGCCCTGCAGCCCTCAGCTCCACTCCCATTCTCCAGGCGCTCTCATTTGTTGGCTTGTGTAACCGCAAAAGCCTTGGTTTCATGCATGTTAACATCAGAAGCCTCCTCCCTAATTTTGTTTTATTCACTGCTTTAGTACACTACGCCAACCCTGATGCCGTGTCTGAATCCTGGCTTAGGAAGGCCACCAAAAATCCTGAAATTTCCATCCCCTACTACAACATTTACCAACGAGATATAACTGCCAAAGGGGGCGGAGTTGCAATCTACTGCAGAGATAGCCTGCAAAATTCGATAATACACAACAAGAGTAGCTTCTGGACATGAAAAACATAACTAATACTGCCTGGGGAATGAACCAAAGGGAGTGACAGATATAGGGGAGGTAATCATAGAAGTGATGGAGTCCATGGGAGTCTCATGAGGCACAGGTGCGCGAAACGATGGTGGCAGGTGTGTGTAATGATAAGTAAACTAGCGACGTCGAGTGCCGGAGAGGGGGAGCGGGAGTAGACGTGACAGCATACAATCTGTTATTGACAAATAGACATACATCCTCGCCCTTCGTCTTACCAGACGTAGCTTCTCTGTCCTGCTGATGCATGGAAAATCCCGCTAGCTCTATATTATCCGTGTTGTCGATCAGCCACGACTCATAGAAACATAAAATATTACAGTTTTTAATGTCCCGTTGGTAGGATACTCTTGATCGTATGTCATCCATTTTGTTTTCCAATGATTGCACGATGGCCAATAGAACGGATGGTAGTGGGGGTTTACTCACTAGCCTATAAATTCTCAGAAGCCAGCCCGACCTCCGCCCCCTTTTTATCCGTCTTTTCTTCACCCAAATGACGGGGATTTGGGCCTGTTCCTGAAAAAGCAGTATATCCTTCACGTCGGACTCGTTATAGAAAACTCTTTGTACAGTTCGAGGTGGGTAATCGCTGTTCTGATGTCCAGAAGTTATTTTCGGTCATAAGAGACAGTAGCAGCAACATTATGTACAAATTAAGTTACAAAATAAGTTAGAAACAATGTGAACAAATGAACAAAATAGCACATTTGGAGAGGAGCCGGTAAAACGGCAGCCATCCACTCCGGTGCCATTCTAGTGTTCGCCATTCTTGAGATTGTGTAAACATTTCGTATGCTCTAGTTATGAAACATTTAGATAGTTCTACCCATTCACTTTTAAGTTTCAAATTTAATAATTGAATATTAAAGATTGTTTGCATGGTTCAATTATTTCGTTCAGTTTTTTTCTGTGAGCTCAATGTGCACATTGCACTGTATATTCTCAAGAGGTAAATCAGATCACAGCCGAACTGTGCAATGTAGTAGGGAGTTGTAGTTTCCAACAGGCCAATGTTCTACCATAATCCATTGCGCGGTTACTTGTCCGGTCTGTGTTTCTTTTATGCCTGCTACGTAAGAGACAGATGAATGTGTGGTCAAAAAGGGATACATAGAGAGCAGTTTCTTCGCGAGGTATTTCTACCTGAAAATACATGATCTAAGTGATTGATATCTGGTATTCAGCAGTCATAAAAGTATGCCTTATTTACTACTAAAATAGTGATTTTGTCTGACAGCATAGGCAGCAGCTCTAGAGAGATGAGATGATGATTTGGAATTAAATAACAAATTCGTCAAATAAAACAATTGTATTATACACAACAAATGTTTTGTTAAAGTAATGTGAATTAACTGAAGGTTAATACGTGATAAGCAGTCACGGGCAGTCACTACCATCATGGGACTTTTATTCATTGTTTTATTCTGTATTTTTACAGTATTCAAATTGATTGTAATCGAAACCATAATAGTAAATCTTGATACATTTCTTTATAACTGACCTCAAACTGACCACACTAAAAACTCAGCACTATTGCATGTGTCTGAGAAGCCAAAACCAGATCATTTTTAATAATGTTTAAAACACTAATGTCATGTATGACTAAATGTGTAATGTCAAGCCCTATGATGTATTTACCATTAGTAAGGAGAACACTGGTCACAGAACTTCATCCCAGTCTCTGTGGAGCAAGCTGAATGTGAGATAACAGTAACATCCTCCTCTCTGTTCTGCTTGAAGAGGTGTCTCTGTATGCTGCAGATGGAGGATCACAGCTATCGTCATCAGATGGATGTGTGTGGGTTCTGTTGTCCGAGGGGTTCTGTGTAGGTGCTATAGCCCGAGAGGTTTTATAGTCAACATTATTTTGGTGAAACGTGTCATGGTATTATACAAAGACACCTGGTGGTGAACATGCTGCCTAGCTACTGCACTCTTGAAATGTGAAGCTTGAGCATTTTTCCCAGTTTCTCTTCGTTATTCTCTGCATTTTCTGAACTTCAGCTAAAATGAGGGTCAGTTTGCTGTGGCCTTCCTTTTGCCATACAACAACAGCCTCCATGGGTTTGAGCTTTTGGTAACAGGCACATCTAGCAGATAACATGAACAAAAAATACTAAAATCAATAGATTCAAGAAGAAGAAGGCTTTCTTTACCACATTATATGGGTATTAGGTATTATCTCTGTATTCTTTGGCAATGTATTTCTGGGTTGCTGATGTATTGACTTCCAAAAGAAAAGCCCTTGTCAACCTTTATAAACCCTGTATTTTACTGCCGTTTCTCCTGTCTCTCACTTGGAGATAAATCCAATACGGCCATGCTATTTTACCATCCTGAGGAAGTGGGATAGTTATACTGTCTTTGGCTGTGCAGCTGACACAACTGTGTGCAGAGGTGCAGATACATTGGCAGATCAATTATTGATACGAACACATTTTCTCAAACTACAGTGGCAAGAAAAAGTTTGTGAACCCTTTGGAATTACCTGGATTTCTGCATAAATCTGTCATCAAATTTGACCTGATCTTCATCAAAGTGACAACAATAGACAAACATTGTGTGCTTAAACTAATAACACACAAATTATTTATTTTTCTTGTATTTTCTTGTCTATATTGAATGCATAATTTAAACATAATTTAAACAGTCATGTGTCAGCTAACCTGGAGCCCAATCAATGAGACAAGATTGGAGATGTTGGTTAGAGCTACCTTGCCTTATAACAACACTCACAAAATTTGAGTTTGCTATTCACAAGAAGCATTGCCTGATGTGAACCATGACTCAAGCAAAAGAGATCTCAGAAGACTTACGATTAAGAATTGTTGACTTGCATAAAGCTGGAAAGGGTTACAAAAGTGTCTCTAAAAGCCATGATGTTCATAAGTCCACAGTAAGACAAATTGTCTATAAATAAAGTTCAGTACTGTTGCTACTCTCCCTAGGAGTGGCCGTCCTGCAAAGATGACTGAAAGAGCACAGCGCAGCATGCTCAATGAGGTTAAGAAGAATCCTAGAGTGTCAGCTAAAGACTTACAGAAATCCTTGGAACATGCTAACATCCCTATTGACAAGTGTACGATACGTAAAACACTAAACAAGAATGGTGTTCATGGGAGGACACCACGTAAGAAGCCACTGCTGTCCATAGAAAAATGTTGCTGCACGTCTGAAGTTTGCTAAAATGCACCTGGATGTTCCACAGCGCTACTGGCTAAATAGTCTGTGGACAGATGAAAGTACAGTTGAGTTGTTTGGAAGGAAGGAATACACAACACTGTGTGGAAAAAACGGCCCAGCACACCAACATCATAACCTCATCCCAACTGTAAAGTACGGTAGAGGGAGCATTATGGTTTGGAGCTGCTTTGCTGCCTCAGGGCCTGGACAGCTTGCTATCGTTGACAGAAAAATGAATTCCCAAGTTTATCAAGATATTTTGCTGGAGAATGTAAGGCTATCTGTCCGCCAATTGAAGCTCAACAGAAGTTGGGTGATGCAACAGGACAACGACCCAAAACACACAAGTAAATCAACAACAGAAGAAAATACGCCTTCTGGAGTGAGTCCTGACCTCAACCCGATTTGAGATGCTGTGGCATAACCTCAAGAGAGCAATTCACACCAGGCATCCCAAGAATATTGCTGAACAGAAACCGTTTTGTAAAGAGGACTGGTCCAAAATTCCTCATGGCCATTGTGCAGGTCTGATCCGCAACTACAGAAAACGTTTGGTTGAGGTTATTGCTGCCAAAGGAGGGTCAACCAGTTATTAAATCCAAGGGTTCACATACTTTTCCCACCCTGTACTGTGAATGTTTACACGGTGTGTTCAATAAAGACAAGAAAACATATTGTTTGTGTTATTAATTTAAGCAGACTGTGTTTGTCTACTGTTGTGACCTAGATGAAGATCAGATCAAATTTGATGACCAATTTATGCAGAAATCCATATTTCCAAAGGGTTCACATACTTTTTCTTGCCACCGTACATCATGGAAAATCATATTGTCTGCTGCTGCCATCATTTGGCTGGATATGATTAAACATCATGATGGAAGATAAGCAGAGAATGTTAGTCTGCTTAAAGTGGAACTGACAGCATTTGAACTACTTTGAAGATATGAAACAAACATATCAGTCAAAAATGTACAATTTCCAGTTCATGCTACCACACCAACTTTATAAGAGGTTGAAATATTTATATGATGTAGAGTAAGGCATTGTTGGCAGAATAGATGGATGCAGTAAATCACTTTGCTTGCTAGCTATGCTGGACTTGAATGACTGTTAACCACAGTTGGCATATCTCCTAGTTTTCAATCAAATGTATTTGGCATCAATCAAATGGGTGGGCAGGCAGGCAAGTTCCTATTCAGTTGTCAAAACGTGGGTTGGGACAAGAATGCATTGGCAGAATGGCGAGCAGGCTACTATTCCCCGTTGTTTATCTATGTAATTTTGACGGCCAGCTCTGGCTATCATTAGTTGTTGATCTTGTTGATGTGCATAGGCAACTGAGGAAGAGAGCCTACTGAAAGGGAAATGGGGATACCTAGTCAGTTGTCCAACTGAAATGTGTCTTCCGCATTTAATCCAGCCCCTCTGAATCAGAGAGTTGTGGGGGACTGCCTTAATTGACATCCAGCTTTTCATGGTTGTTTGATCAATAGGAATGTAACGTTCCCAAATGTAAGAGGCATACCGTGGTATTTACATATTTAAAGAAATCCATTAAGGTGTATTTTGTGGCTTTTGGTGAATACATTCTAATGATCTAAAGTCCTGCTGCTTTTACAGCCTGGTCTCATAAACTAGATGTAACATGGTACATGTATATCCAGGACACTCAAATTAGAATTATATTTTACATTTGGTATGATTAGATTTTATTTGACCTTTATTTAACTAGACAAATTGGTTAAGAACAAATTCTTATTTACAATAATGGTGTAGAAACAGTGGGTTAACTGCCTTTTTCAGGGGCAGAACAACATATTTTTACCTTGTCAGCTTGGGGATTCAATCTAGCAACCTTTCAGTTACTGGCACAACACGCTAACCACTAGGCTACCAGCCATCCCAATTTTGGGGTTAGACAGATGCTTAAGGCAAAAACAATTGTAGGGTAGTTGGTCAGGGTGGATGGCTGGGCGTATAACGCGAATGTCTAGCAACTCAAAGGTTGTGAGTTCAAATTTCATCATGGACAATTTTAGCTAATTAGCACTTTTCTACTTAGCATGTCAGCTAACCCTTCCCCTGAACCTTTTAATTAACCCTTCCCCTGAACCTTTTATCTAACCCTTCCCTTAACGTTAACCCTTTTAACCTTACTCCTAAACTTAACCCTAACCTTAACCCAGACTGTTACGGTGCGTGAATGAGGACCCAAAAGCGAATCAACTTAAACAGAGCTTCTTTAATTACCAAACATAGGTAGGCTCAGATGGACCGGCAGATTCCGACAGGACAAGGTTACAGCAAACATGACGGCAGTCTGGTTCAGGCATGAATGACACAAACAAACAAGAATCCGACAAGGACAGGAGCAGAAACAGAGAGAGATATAGGGACTTAATCAGAGGGAAAAAGGGAACAGGTGGGGAACGGGGTGAATGGGTAGTTAGAGGAGACAAGGGACAGCTGGGGGAAAGCGGGGGAGAAAAGGTAACCTAACACGACCAGCAGAGGGAGACAGGGTGAAGGGAAAGGACAGAGACAAGACAACATGACAGTACATGACAGTACCCCCCCACTCACCGAGCGCCTCCTGGCGCACTCGAGGAGGAAACCTGGCGGCAACGGAGGAAATCATCAATCAGCGCACGGTCCAGCACGTCCCGAGAGGGAACCCAACTCCTCTCCTCAGGACCGTACCCCTCCCAGTCAACTAGGTACTGATGACCACGGCCCCGAGGACGCATGTCCAAGATTTTACGGACCCTGTAGATAGGTGCGCCCTCGACAAGGATGGGGGGGGGGGGGGAGACGAGCGGGGGCGCGAAGAACGGGCTTAACACAGGAGACATGGAAGACCGGGTGGACGCGACGAAGATATCGCGGAAGAAGAAGTCGCACTGCGACAGGATTAATGACCTGAGAGATACGGAATGGACCAATGAACCGCGGGGTCAACTTGCGAGAAGCCGTCTTAAGGGGAAGGTTCTGAGTGGAGAGCCAAACTCTCTGACCGCGACAATATCTAGGGCTCTTCGTTCTACGCTTATTAGCAGCTCTCACAGTCTGCGCCCTATAACGGCAAAGTGCAGACCTGACCCTCTTCCAGGTGCGCTCGCAACGTTGGACAAAAGCCTGAGCGGAGGGGACGCTGGACTCGGCGAACTGAGATGAGAACAACGGAGGCTGGTACCCGAGGCTACTCTGAAAAGGAGATAGCCCGGTCGCAGACGAAGGAAGCGAGTTGTGGGCGTATTCTGCCCAGGGGAGCTGTTCTGACCAAGACGCAGGGTTGCGAAAAGAAAGACTGCGTAAGATGCGACCAATAGTCTGATTGGCCCGTTCTGCTTGACCGTTAGACTGGGGGTGAAAGCCGGAAGAGAGACTGACGGAAGCCCCAATCAAACGGCAAAACTCCCTCCAAAATTGAGACGTGAATTGCGGACCTCTGTCCGAAACGACGTCTGACGGAAGGCCATGAATTCTGAAAGCATTCTCGATGATGATTTGTGCCGTCTCTTTAGCAGAAGGAAGCTTAGCAAGGGGAATGAAATGAGCCGCCTTAGAGAACCTATCGACAACCGTAAGAATAACAGTCTTCCCCGCTGACGAAGGCAGTCCGGTGACAAAATCTAAGGCGATGTGAGACCACGGTCGAGAGGGAATAGGAAGCGGCCTGAGACGGCCGGCAGGAGGAGAGTTACCGGACTTAGTCTGCGCGCAGACCGAACAAGCAGCCACGAAACGACGCGTGTCATGCTCCCGGGTGGGCCACCAGAAACGCTGGCGAATGGAAGCAAGCGTACCCCGAACGCCAGGGTGGCCGGCTAACTTGGCAGAGTGAGCCCACTGAAGAACGGCCAGACGAGTAGGAACGGGAACGAAAAGAAGGTTCCTAGGACAAGCGCGCGGCGACGGAGTTTGAGTGAGTGCTTGCTTTACCTGCCTCTCAATTCCCCAGACAGTCAACCCGACAACACGCCCCTCAGGGAGAATCCCCTCGGGGTCAGTGGAGGCTACTGAAGAACTGAAGAGACGAGACAAAGCATCAGGCTTGGTGTTCTTAGAGCCCGGACGATAAGAAATCACGAACTCGAAACGAGCGAAAAACAGCGCCCAACGCGCCTGACGCGCATTAAGTCGTTTGGCAGAACGGATGTACTCAAGGTTCCTATGGTCAGTCCAAACGACAAAAGGAACGGTCGCCCCCTCCAACCACTGTCGCCATTCGCCTAGGGCTAACCGGATGGCGAGCAGTTCGCGGTTACCCACATCATAGTTACGTTCCGACGGCGACAGGCGATGAGAAAAATACGCGCATGGGTGGACCTTGTCGTCAGAGAGGGAGCGCTGAGAAAGGATGGCTCCCACTCCCACCTCTGACGCGTCAACCTCGACAACGAACTGTCTAGAGACGTCAGGTGTAACAAGGATAGGAGCGGATGTAAAACGATTCTTGAGGAGATCAAAAGCTCCCTGGGCGGAAACGGACCACTTAAAGCACGTCTTGACAGAAGTAAGGGCTGTGAGAGGAGCTGCCACCTGACCGAAATTACGGATGAAACGACGATAGAAGTTCGCGAAGCCGAGAAAGCGCTGCAGCTCGACGCGTGACTTAGGGACGGGCCAATCAATGACAGCTTGGACCTTAGCGGGATCCATCTTAATGCCTTCAGCGGAAATAACAGAACCGAGAAATGTGACGGAGGAGGCATGAAAAGTGCACTTCTCAGCCTTCACAAAAAGACAATTCTCTAAAAGGCGCTGGAGGACACGTCGAACGTGCTGAACATGAATCTGGAGTGACGGTGAAAAAATCAGGATATCGTCAAGGTAAACGAAAACAAAGATGTTCAGCATGTCTCTCAGGACATCATTGACTAATGCCTGAAAGACAGCTGGAGCGTTAGCGAGGCCGAAAGGAAGAACCCGGTATTCAAAGTGCCCTAACGGAGTGTTAAACGCCGTCTTCCACTCGTCCCCCTCCCTGATGCGCACGAGATGGTAAGCGTTACGAAGGTCCAACTTAGTGAAAAACCTGGCTCCCTGCAGGATCTCGAAGGCTGAAGACATAAGAGGAAGCGGATAACGATTCTTCACTGTTATGTCATTCAGCCCTCGATAATCTATGCAGGGGCGCAGAGACCCGTCCTTCTTCTTGACAAAAAAAAACCCCGCTCCGGCGGGAGAGGAGGAGGGGACTATGGTACCCGCGTCAAGAGCTACAGACAAATAATCTTCGAGAGCCTTACGTTCGGGAGCCGACAGAGAGTATAGTCTACCCCGGGGGGGGGGGTGGTTCCCGGAAGGAGATCAATACTACAATCATACGACCGGTGTGGAGGAAGAGAGGTGGCCCTGGACCGACTGAACACCGTGCGCAGATCGTGATATTCCTCCGGCACCCCTGTCAAATCACCAGGCTCCTCCTGTGAAGAAGAGACAGAGGAAACAGGAGGGATAGCAGACATTAAACATTTCACATGACAAGAGACGTTCCAGGAGAGGATAGAATTACTAGACCAATTAATGGAAGGATTATGACAAACTAGCCAGGGATGGCCCAAAACAACAGGTGTAAAAGGTGAACGAAAAATTAAAAAAGAAATGGTTTCACTATGATTACCAGAAACAGTGAGGGTTAAAGGTAGCGTCTCACGCTGAATCCTGGGGAGAGGACTACCATCCAGGGCGAACAAGGCCGTGGGCTCCTTTAACTGTCTGAGAGGAATGTCATGTTCCCGAGCCCAGGTCTCGTCCATAAAACAGCCCTCCGCCCCAGAGTCTATTAAGGCAGTGCAGGAAGCTGACGAACCGGTCCAGCGTAGATGGACCGACAAGGTAGTGCAGGATCTTGAAGGAGAGACAGGAGTAGTAGCGCTCACCAGTAGCCCTCCGCTTACTGACGAGCTCTGGCCTTTTACTGGACATGAAGTGACAAAATGACCAGCGGAACCGCAATAGAGACAGAGGCGGTTGGTGATTCTCCGTTCCCTCTCCTTAGTCGAGATGCGGATACCTCCCAGCTGCATGGGCTCAGCACCCGAGCCGGCAGAGGAAGATGGTAGTGATGCGGAGAGGGAGGCGACGGAGAGCGCAAGCTCCTTTCCACGAGCTCGGTGACGAAGATCAACCCGTCGCTCAATGCGAATAGCGAGTTCAATCAAGGAATCCACGCTGGAAGGAACCTCCCGGGAGAGAATCTCATCCTTTACCTCTGCGCGGAAACCCTCCAGAAGGCGAGCGAGCAAGGCCGGCTCGTTCCAGCCACTGGAGACAGCAAGAGTGCGAAACTCAATAGAGTAGTCTGTTATGGATCGATTGCCTTGACATAGGGAAGACAGGGCCCTGGAAGCCTCCTCCCCAAAAACAGATCGATCAAAAACCCGTATCATCTCCTCCTTAAAGTCTTGATACTGGTTAGTACACTCAGCCCTTGCCTCCCAGATTGCCGTGCCCCACTCACGAGCCCGTCCAATAAGGAGAGATATGACGTAGGCGACACGAGCAGTGCTCCTGGAGTAAGTGTTGGGCTGGAGAGAAAACACAATATCACACTGGGTGAGGAACGAGCGGCATTCAGTGGGCTCCCCAGAGTAACACGGCGGGTTATTGATTCTGGGCTCCGGAGATTCGAAAGCCCTGGAAGTGGCCGGTGGATCGAGGCGGAGATGGTGAACCTGTTCTGTGAGGTTGGAGACTTGGGTGGCCAGGGTCTCAACGGCATGTCGAGCAGCAGACAATTCCTGCTTGTGTCTGCCTAGCATCGCTCCCTGGATCTCGACGGCTGAGTGGAGAGGATCCGAAGTCGCTGGGTCCATTCTTGGTCGGATTCTTCTGTTACGGTGCGTGAATGAGGACCCAAAAGCGAATCAACTTAAACAGAGCTTCTTTAATTACCAAACATAGGTAGGCTCAGATGGACCGGCAGATTCCGACAGGACAAGGTTACAGCAAACATGACGGCAGTCTGGTTCAGGCATGAATGACACAAACAAACAAGAATCCGACAAGGACAGGAGCAGAAACAGAGAGAGATATAGGGACCTAATCAGAGGGAAAAAGGGAACAGGTGGGGAACGGGGTGAATGGGTAGTTAGAGGAGACAAGGGACAGCTGGGGGAAAGCGGGGGAGAAAAGGTAACCTAACACGACCAGCAGAGGGAGACAGGGTGAAGGGAAAGGACAGAGACAAGACAACATGACAGTACATGACACAGACGCCAGCTAGCCAATGTTAGCCACCTAGCTAGAATTCGTAACATCATAGGTTTAGCAAATTCTTAACATATTGTAAGTTTCACAAATTTCTAACATATTGTAGGTTTTGCAAATGTTTAACATATACTAAGAATTGTAATTCATGATTGTCATTCACAAATTAATACATAGCATACTAAATGAAGTGTCTCGGGTTTACGTACATAATAATACGAAATGCTCTGGTACCAGGTTACCTGTACCAGAGCACAACCTAGTTCAAAGTGAATGTTGGCAATATTTGCATACAGGCCAACTGAAGCTCTGATTGGCTATGGTCCGGACCTGGACAAGACATGTTTTTATTAGGTTTTATTTATAGCAGTATCTATTAATTATCCAAACACAAGGCCGCTTTCCCACTCTATATTGTTGTAGAACTTTCACAAATGCCTTACTCTACATCACTCCCAAACATTCTATGAATATATGAAAACTTGAAAATGACCATATCTAAGTACACACGTGTCCCCCCAAAAATAAAAATAAATAAGTCTTCATATTTGTCCTGGGGGTGTTTCGGACCAGATTTTATTAAGCTTTCATGTTGCTAAAAGTACTGTACCAGTCAAAAGTTTGGACACACCTACTCAAGAAAGTCTCTTCATCTTATTGGTGTCCTTTACTAGTGGTTTCTTTGCAGCAATTCGACCATGAAGGCCTGATTCACGCTGTCTCCTCTGAACAGTTGTTGATAAGTGTCTATTACTTGAACTCTATGAAGCATTTATTGGAGCTGGTAACTCTAATGATCTCATCCTCTGCAGCAGAGGTAACTGGGTCTTCCTTTCCTGTGACGGTCCTTATGAGAGCCAGTTTCATCATAGAGCTTGATGGTTTTTGCAGAAGCACTTGAGGAAACATTCAAAGTTCTTGAAATGTTCCGTATTGACTGACCTTCATGTCTTAAAGAAACTATGGACTGTCATATCTCTTTTCTTATTTGAGCTATTATTGGCATATTATGAACTTGGTCTTTCACCAAATAGGGCTGTCCTCTGTATACCACCCCTACCTTATCACAACACAACTGATTGGCTCAAACACATTAAGAAGGAAAGAAATTCCACAAATTAACTTTTAACAAGGCACACCTGTTAATTGAAATGCATTCCAGATGACTACCTCATGAAGCTGGTTGAGAGAATGCCAAGAGTGTGCAAAACTGTGATCAAGACAAAGGGTGGCTATGTGTTATTTTATAGTTTTGATGTCTTCACTATTATTCTACATTGTAGAAAATTGTGAAAATAAAGAAAAACCCTTGAATGAGTAGTACCGTGGTACCGTTGGACTGGTACCGTGTCTATGAAGCCTCTCATCGTAATCAAGGTTGCAGAGATATCACCGTATCACTGCATTGATAGTATGTCATCTACATGCATGTTGCGTCGTTATACCTTAAAAAATATTGATTTGTGAAAGGTCAGTGGTACTTTTTCTATTACTTCTGTATCAGTATTTCTCTATATTTTTACAATACAATTTGCCCCATGGCTATTGACATTCTAGTTCCACCTGGAAAGCAGGATATGTAGGAGGTATTCATTTAAAAACTATGATATTGTAACGATCGTCGTATGAAGGAGTGGACCAAAACGCAGCGTGGTAAGTGTTCATGATAAATGTAATACTCAAAACACTCGAACAAAATAACAAAGAGGGAAAACCGAAACAGTCCTGTCAGGTGCAGACACTAAACAGAAAACAACTACCCACAAAACCCTAACGAAAAAGGACAACTTATATATGATCCCCAATTAAAGACAACGGTAGACAGCTGCCTCTGATTGGGAACCACACCAACATAGAAATAAAGAAACTAGAATGCCCACCCTAGTCCCACCCTGGCCTAACCAAAATAGAGAATAAAAACCTCTCTATGGCCAGGGCGTGATAGATATAAATAAATATGTTTGAGTATTGTTGTCCTTGGTCTCTCCCTCCAGCTCCTCATTACCAATGAGTTAATGAGTGTAGCCTGCCCAGGCCTCCATCTTGATAACAAACTAACTAATTACCTACTGTATTTCCCACTAATTAGACATGGTGGCTGACAGATTACAGGATAACTGGTGATACTGGTACAGTCATAATGATACTTGTCAGAGTACTTTGTTTATTACTTGTTCAACACTTGACTGTCTGAGCTAAATACAGCATCGTCAGATTCAATAAACTCATCTCTGCAGCAAATATTTACAGCATTTTTCTACGGCTGGCCATGCTTTCCACCTGGCTACTCCTACCCCGGTCAACAGCACTGCACCCCACACTGCAACTCGCCCAAGCCTTCCCCATTTCTCCTTCTCCCAAATCCAGTCAGCTGATGTTCTGAAAAAGCTGCAAAATCTTGACCCCTACAAATCAGCCGGGCTAGACAATCTGGACCCTTTCTTTCTAAAATTATCTGCCGAAATTGTTGCCACCCCTATTACTAGCCTGTTCAACCTCTCTTTCATGTCGTCTGAGATTCCCAAAGATTGGAAAGCAGCTGTGATCATCCCCCTCTTCAAAATGGGGACACACTCTTGACCCAAACTGCTACAGACCTATATCTATCCTACCCTGCCTTTCTAAGGTCTTCGAAAGCCAAGTCAACAAACAGATTACCGACCATTTCGAATCTCACCATACCTTCTCTGCTATGCAATCTGGCTTCAGAGCTGGTATTGGGTGCACCTCAGCCACACTCAAGGTCCTAAACGATATCTTAACCGCCATCGATAAGAAACATTACTGTGCAGCCGTATTCATTGATCTGGCGAAGGCTTTCGACTCTGTCAATCACCACATCCTCATCGGCAGACTCGACAGCCTTGGTTTCTCAAATGATTGCCTCGCCTGGTTCACCAACTACTTCTCTGATAGAGTTCAGTGTGTCAAATCGGATGGTCTGCTGTCCGGACTTCTGGCAGTCTCTATGGGAGTGCCACAGGGTTCAATTCTTGGACCGACTCTCTTCTCTGTATACATCATTGATGTCGCTCCTGCTGCTGGTGAGTCTCTGATCCACCTCTACGCAGACGACACCATTCTGTATACTTCTGGCCCTTCTTTGGACCCTCGAGGCAAGCTTCAATGCCATACAACTCTCCTTCCGCGGCTTCCAATTGCTCTTAAATACAAGTCAAACTAAATGCATGCTCTTCAACTGATCGCTGCCTGCACCTGCCCGCCTGTCCAACATCACTACTCTGGACGGCTCTGACTTACAATACGTGGACAACTACAAATACCTAGGTGTCTGGTTAGACTGTAAAGTCTCCTTCCAGACCCACATCAAACATCTCTAATCCAAAGTTACATTTAGAATTGTCTTCCTATTTCGCAAATAAAGCATCCTTCACTCATGCTGCCAAACATACCCTTGTAAAACTGACCATCCTACCAATCCTCGACTTCGGCAATGTCATTACAAAATAGCCTCCAATACCCTACTCAACAAATTGGATACAGTCTATCACAGTGCAATCCGTTTTGTCACCAAAGCCCATATACTACCCACCATTGCGACCTGTACGCTCTCGTTGGCTGGCCCTCGCTTCATACTCGTCGCCAAACCCACTGGCTCCCTGTCATCTACAAGACCCTGCTAGGTAAAGTCCCGCCTTATCTCAGCTCGCTGGTCACCATAGCATCACCCACCTGTAG
Organism: Oncorhynchus mykiss; assembly: GCF_057628025.1. Taxonomy (NCBI): domain Eukaryota; kingdom Metazoa; phylum Chordata; class Actinopteri; order Salmoniformes; family Salmonidae; genus Oncorhynchus; species Oncorhynchus mykiss. The sequence continues at coordinate 47,388,850 of NC_143028.1, forward strand.
CACGCGCTCCAGCAGGTATATCTCTCTGATCACCCCCAAAACCAATTCTTTCTTTGGCCGCCTCTCCTTCCAGACTGGAACGAACTACAAAAATCTCTGAAACTGGAAACACTTATCTCCCTTTGTTAATATTTGACCTGTTTGCTCTAGCCGGCTGGCCGTCGCTACATATTCGTCACCAGACCCACTGGCTCCAGGTCATCTACAAGTCCATGCTAGGTAAAGCTCCGCCTTATCTCAGTTCACTGATCACGATGGCAACAACCGCCCGTAGCACGCGCTCCAGCAGGTGTATCTCACTGATCATCCCTAAAGCCAACACCTAATTTGGCCGCCTTTCGTTCCAGTTCTCTGCTGCCTGTGACTGGAACGAATTGCAAAAATCGCTTAAGTTGGAGACTTTTATCTCCCTCACCAACTTCAAACATCTGCTATCTGAGCAGCTAACCGATCGCTGCAGCTGTACATAGTCTATCGGTAAATAGCCCACCCAATTTACCTACCTCATCCCCATACTGTTTATATTTATTTACTTTTCTGCTCATTTGCACACCAGTATCTCTACCTGTACATGACAATCTGATCATTTATCACTCCAGTGTTAATCTGCAAAATTGTAATTATTCGCCTACCTCCTCATGCCTTTTGCATCCAATGTATATAGACTCTTTTTTTTCTTTTTTTTTCTACTGTGTTATTGACTTGTTAATTGTTTACGCCATGTGTAACTCTGTGTTGTTGTCTGTTCACACTGCTATTCTTTATCTTGGCCAGGTCGCAGTTGTAAATGAGAACTTGTTCTCAACTAGCCTACCTGGTTAAATAAAGGTGAAATTAAAAAAATAATAATAATTATAAAAAAATCAACCAGGTTGTCACCGAAATGCTTAAGCCATATCTGTCACACATTCCCATGGTACTGCTTCTCATTCCGTTCAACAGCTCCGGAGGTCTACGTCACCGGCCTTCTAGGTGTCACTGAACTAGATATTTACCACCAACCCCGGACTGTCTTGTCTCATTATGCACACCTGGTTCCCATTCCCCCTAGTATGTGTATATATGTGCCCTCTGTTCCCCATTGTCCTTGTCCCCATTGTCCATATTGTTCCATGTTCATTGGTCTTGTGAGTATCTGTGCTCTGTTGTATCGGCTTTCTTGTTACCCTGTTAGTGTGCACTTGTTATTACGTGGCTCGTCCCATGTATTGTTATTATGGGTCTCTTCCCGTGTATTTTTTAGGCTTACACCTCACTCTTTGCTTGGGTTACAGCCCTGTATTTTATACATATACATGTTTTGGGCTTCATCCCCGTCATGTTCATGACCTACTCAATTTTGGGTAGAGAAATAAAAAAACGTATTTTGTATTTCTCCACCTGTCTCCTATCATTATACAATGTTACAATATCAATGCAGTTAAACAGGTTCATGTAAAATAATGAATTATGTTGGCTTACACTTCTGGCACTTCCAAGGCCGTTTCATGATGATTATTATGGTCGTGTCAATCATGTTATACATTGCATTCGAAAGTATTTAGACCCCTTCCCTTTTTCTACAGGATCTTGCAGCCTTATTCTAAAATGGATTAAATATATGTTACTCCTCATCAATCTACACACAATACCCCATAATGACAAAGCGAAAACAGGTAAAAAAAAAATTAAAAAACGTATTTACATAGTTATTCAGACCCTTTGCTATGAGACTCGAAATTGAGCTCATGTGCATCCTGTTTGCATTAATCATCATTGAGATGTTTCTACAACTTCAAATCTAATTTTATTGGTCACATACACGTGATTAGCAGATGTTATTGCAGGTGTAGCGAAATGCTTGTGCTTCTAGCTCTGACAGTGCAGTAATATCTAACAAGTAATATCTAGAAAATTACTGTCATGTACTGTCATGTTGTGTCTTGTCTCTGTCCTTTCCCTTCACCCTGTCTCCCTCTGCTGGTCGTTGTTAGGTTACCTTTTCTCCCCCGCTTTCCCCCAGCTGTTCCTTGTCTCCTCTTGACTACCTCGTCACCCCTTCTCCCACCTGTTCCCCTTTTCCCTCTGATTAGTCCCCTATATCTCTCTCTGTTTTTGTTCCTGTCCTTGTCGGATTCTTGTTTGTTGTGTTTCATGCCTGAACCAGACTGTCGTCATGTTTGCTGTAACCTTGTCTTGTCCTGTCGGAATCTGCCGGTCCGTCTGAGCCTACCTATGTTTGGTAATTAAAGAAGCTCTGTTTAAGTTAATTCGCTTTTGGGTCCTCATTCACTCACCGTAACAGAAGAATCCGACCAAGAATGGACCCAGCGACTTCGGATCCTCTCCACTCAGCCGTCGGGATCCAGGGAGCGATGCTAGGCAGACACGAGCAGGAAGTGTCTGCTGCTCGACATGCCGTTGAGACCCTGGCCACCCAAGTCTCCAACCTCACAGAACAGGTTCACCATCTCCGCCTCGATCCACCGGCCACTTCCAGGGCTTTCGAATCTCCGGAGCCCAGAATCAATAACCCGCCGTGTTACTCTGGGGAGCCCACTGAATGCCGCTCGTTCCTCACCCAGTGTGATATTGTGTTTTCTCTCCAGCCCAACGCTTGTCCTAGGAACCTTCTTTTCGTTCCCGTTCCTACTCGTCTGGCCGTTCTTCAGTGGGCTCACTCTGCCAAGTTAGCCGGCCACCCTGGCGTTCGGGGTACGCTTGCTTCCATTCGCCAGCGTTTTTGGTGGCCCACCCGGGAGCATGACACGCGTCGTTTCGTGGCTGCTTGTTCGGTCTGCGCGCAGACTAAGTCCGGTAACTCCCCTCCTGCCGGCCGTCTCAGGCCGCTTCCCATTCCCTCTCGACCGTGGTCTCACATCGCCTTAGATTTTGTCACCGGACTGCCTTCGTCAGCGGGGAAGACTGTTATTCTTACGGTTGTCGATAGGTTCTCTAAGGCGGCTCATTTCATTCCCCTTGCTAAGCTTCCTTCTGCTAAAGAGACGGCACAAATCATCATCGAGAATGTTTTCAGAATTCATGGCCTTCCGTCAGACGTCGTTTCGGACAGAGGTCCGCAATTCACGTCTCAATTTTGGAGGGAGTTTTGCCGTTTGATTGGGGCTTCCGTCAGTCTCTCTTCCGGCTTTCACCCCCAGTCTAACGGTCAAGCAGAACGGGCCAATCAGACTATTAGTCGCATCTTACGCAGTCTTTCTTTTCGCAACCCTGCGTCTTGGTCAGAACAGCTCCCCTGGGCAGAATACGCCCACAACTCGCTTCCTTCGTCTGCGACCGGGCTATCTCCTTTTCAGAGTAGCCTCGGGTACCAGCCTCCGCTGTTCTCATCTCAGTTCGCCGAGTCCAGCGTCCCCTCCGCTCAGGCTTTTGTCCAACGTTGCGAGCGCACCTGGAAGAGGGTCAGGTCTGCACTTTGCCGTTATAGGACGCAGACTGTGAGGGCTGCTAATAAGCGTAGAACTAAGAGTCCTAGATATTGTCGCGGTCAGAGAGTTTGGCTCTCCACTCAGAACCTTCCCCTTAAGACGGCTTCTCGCAAGTTGACCCCGCGGTTCATTGCTCCGTTCCGTATTTCTCGGGTCATTAATCCTGTCGCAGTTCGACTTCTTCTTCCGCGATACCTTCGTCGCGTCCACCCGGTCTTCCATGTCTCCTGCATCAAGCCCGTCCTTCGCGCCCCCGCTCGTCTTCCCCCCCCCCCCCCATCCTTGTCGAGGGCGCACCCATCTACAGGGTCCGTAGAATTTTGGACATGCGTCCTCGGGGCCGTGGTCACCAGTACCTCGTAGATTGGGAGGGGTACGGTCCTGAGGAGAGGAGTTGGGTTCCCTCTCGGGACGTGCTGGACCGTGCGCTGATCGAGGATTTCCTCCGTTGCCGCCAGGTTTCCTCCTCGAGTGCGCCAGGAGGCGCTCGGTGAGTGGGGGGGTACTGTCATGTACTGTCATGTTGTGTCTTGTCTCTGTCCTTTCCCTTCACCCTGTCTCCCTCTGCTGGTCGTTGTTAGGTTACCTTTTCTCCCCCGCTTTCCCCCAGCTGTTCCTTGTCTCCTCTTGACTACCTCGTCACCCCTTCTCCCACCTGTTCCCCTTTTCCCTCTGATTAGTCCCCTATATCTCTCTCTGTTTTTGTTCCTGTCCTTGTCGGATTCTTGTTTGTTGTGTTTCATGCCTGAACCAGACTGTCGTCATGTTTGCTGTAACCTTGTCTTGTCCTGTCGGAATCTGCCGGTCCGTCTGAGCCTACCTATGTTTGGTAATTAAAGAAGCTCTGTTTAAGTTAATTCGCTTTTGGGTCCTCATTCACTCACCGTAACAATTACATAACACATACCCAATACACACAAATCTAAGTAGGAATCAATTAAGACTATAAACATATGGACGAGCGATGTCAGAGCAGAACAGACTAAGATATAGTATAGAAAAACATGATATACATATGAGATGAGTAATGCAAGATATGTAAGCATTATTAACGACTATTTAACCATGTTAATCATTACTGAAATGAAAACTACACACATTTAACCAGTTAAAGATAATGAATACGTTAAAGATAATGAATACGTTAAAGATAATGAATACATGAAAACAACAAATATTTTATTAAAAATAATTCATGCAAAAGTCAAGAGTTGGCCATAACATGAGTACAAACAAAGTGAGTGTGTAAGTGTTTGTGTGCATGTATGTGTATTATGGTGTGTATTATAATTTCCCATCATAAAAATGTATCCCCATTCCCCAATCAAATAACGTCAAATAAAATACAAATCTGTATTTTCCCAATCTGGCAACCCTCATAAAAGTCGACATAGCCTTGTATAAATTGCATTATGGAAGGAATGGTGTAATGTACACGAAAAAGTGGAGCCCTGTATTAAATGCATTATGAAGAAAATTGTGAAATGTAGATTCCACAAAATATGAAATGCATTATGAAGAAAATCGTGTAGACGGACTGTTTCCAACACGGAAATAGGGCCTTTCTGACTACAATTGCACCAGTATCCCAAAGTATTAAGCGAAAACAAGCATAGAAATCAATATTGGCATTTTTCTTTTAAAACAATGTAAGGCTACTATTATATCATAATTATTTTGGTGACAACCTGGTTGATAAACAATATTGGGTTTTAACACGTTCATTATTTTATATAAATAAATGTGGCACACAAAAAAGTCAGTGTAGACCACCATTGCCCATCATGTATTGCTCTAATAACTTTCAAAATATTTGTTCTGAAATTTCCCCCCCCAAAAAAATATTTTCCTATGAATGAAGTCACACAAAAATGTGTCTTTTCACAGAAATGCACAAAAATGCACAAAATCTGCTGAAATACTTTTTGTACATATATGCACAAATTGAGTGTGATATTGTGTTGCTTATATATATATATATGTAGATTTTTAGCATGCTATATGAATTATGTTGAAATTTGTGTGCATACTATGTGTGTGACTATTTACACTGAGTGTAAAAAACATAAAGAAGTTGCACCCCCTTTTGCCATCAGAACAGTCTCAATTTGTCAGGGCATGGACTCTACAAGGTGTCGAAAGAGTTCCATGGTGTTGGATTCATCATTTTGAACATTGAGATATGAAATAAATAATAGGAAAGAAGCATAGAATCCAAGGAGAAAGAAACTGGGCCTCTGTAGAAAGACAGATAGCTGTGGAATGTGTTGGAATGTGTTGGGGGACGGGAGCAGAGCACCGTGTTGATACAGGGGAGACAGATGGACATCTGTGGATTAGATGAAGGAGGGGTTGAGGTCAGCAGGTGAGGACAGATTCCCTTAAGAGAGTAATAAGGGTTTGGTATCCTGTTGCCCTCTTTCTGTTGAACCATACAATGTAAGGATTGGAGAGAAGGCGTGTCTTAAGTAGGATGTATATAACTGTGACGGAGAGAAATGTTTTGGTGTCTGAATACAGCTGTACAGAACCTTTGGGAATAATTAAATTTGGTTAAAGCTTCTCTGGTGTCCGTGAGTTATTTACTCTGAAAAATAAGAGCCTAACAACAGGGATGTTGGCCCATGTTGACTCAATGCTTTCCACAGTTGTGTCACGTTGCCTGGATGTCCTTAGGGTGGTGGACCATTCTCGATACACACAGGAAACTTTTGTGAGGAAACCCAGCAGTGTTGAAGCACCTGGCACCTAGTACCATTCACTGTTCAAAGGCACTTAAATCTTTTGTCTTGCCCATTCACCCTCTGAACGGCACAAATGCACAATCCATGTCTCAACTGTCTCAAGGCTTAAAAATCCTTCTTTAATCTGTCTCCTTCCCTTCCCCTTGATTGAAGTAGATTTAACAAGTGACATCAATAAGTGATCATAGCTTTCACCTGGATTCACCTGGTCAGTCTATGTCATAGAAAGAGCAGGTGTTCCTTATATTTTCTACATTCAGTGTATGTTGCCATACATCTCAATTCACCCAGCCCCCAAAGTAAGTATTTTCCTGGTGGCTTTGTTCTGGCATTAACCTGTGATGTTAACCGCCCATGTGCGTTTCCATCAGCCCACACAATGGAACTGCCTGCACATTTCCACAGCTCCACTTTAGGAATAATTGATATTCATGATGCATACTCATGCAGCTGAAAGTTTAATTCAGTTTACTTATGCAGAAAGATGGCATTCACAGCACTATGCAGTTTAGTGTGCCAGTGACTATGACAAGTTTCAAGTAAAAAAATACATATATTTTGTTTCAAATCCTGAAATGGATAGGGTGTTAATTAGGATGTTTACATTTTCTTTGTCATTTTAAAGATCCTTTCCTCTTTTTCAGGAGGAGAATATACAGACATAAAACAGGTAAGACAATGGACATGTGTATCACACTGCTGACAATATTGAGAGCTAAATTAAATCAAGCTGTTTGTTGAACCTGTAGTGTGTTTGTTGGTGAACTGACGGACACAACATTGCCAGTCATCATTGTCTGTCAGCCAGAACAAGCAGAGCACTTGCAGCACTATTCCCTGCTGTTGATGCGAGCAGCAGCAGCAGAAGCAGCAGTGAGAATGGCTCCAGGTTATGAATGTGGCATTTGAAATGGGACTGGCCAGTCTGGTGACTCCATGGGCTCAGATTATTGCCCCAGCATGGAGGCAGCAGCAGGAAGAGTATGCATGGCTTCAGCCCTTTCTGTCTGTTACGCGCCTCAGTGCTGAATCGATTCGGAGAGGGATGGATGGTTGTGTTTTGATGTGAGTGTTTCATCTGCCCGGAGGCCGCATGCTTTCTGAGCTCTGCCTGTTTTATGTGTTATAGCATGCTAAAGCCTCCTGTATATTCAACTGACATGAGTACTCTGACCTGCCGTGCCTCTCTTCTCAGGAGTTTTATAGATACAGTTGAAGTTGGAAGTTTACATACACCTTAGCCAAATACATTTAAACTCAGTTTTTCACAATTCCTGACATTTAATCCTAGTAAAAATTCCCTGTCTTAGGTCAGTTAGGATCACCACTTTATTTTCAGAATGTGAAATGTCAGAATAATAGTAGAGAGAATAATTTATTTCAGCTTTTATTTCTTTCATCACATTTCCAGTGGGTCAGAAGTTTACATACACTCAATTAGTATTTGGTAGCATTGCCTTCAAATTGTTTATCTTGGGTCAAACGTTTCGGGTAGCTTTCCACAAGAATCCTACAATAAGTTGGGTGATTCCCCCTGAACGAGCTGGTGTAACTGAGTCAGATTTGTAGTCCTCCTTGCTCACACACGCTTTTTCAGTTCTTCCCACAAATCATTCATATATCTTTATGTACATATTATTTATCTCTTTACACTTGTGTGTATAAGGTAGTAGTTTTGGAATTGTTAGGTTAGATTACTCGTTGGTTATTACTGAATTGTCAGAACTAGAAGCACAAGCATTTCGCTACACTCGCATTAACATCTGCTAACCATGTGTATGTGACAAATATATTTGATTTGATTTGATTTGATTGAAGTCAGGCCTTTGTGATGGCCACTCCAATACCTTGACTTTATTGTTCTTAAGCCATTTTGCCACAACTTTGGAAGTATGCTTGGGGTCATTGTCCATTTGGAAGACCCATTTGCGACTAAGCTTAAACTTCCTGACTGATGTCTTCTGATGTTGCTTCAATATATCCACATAATTGTCCTGCCTCATGATGCCATCTATTTTGTGAAGTGCACCAGTCCCTCCTGCAGCAAAGCACCCCCACAATATGATGCTGCCACCCCCGTGTTTCACGGTTGGGATGGTGTTCTCCGGCTCGCAAGCCTTCCTCTTTTTCCTCCAAACATAACGATGGTCATTATGGCCAAACAGTTCTATTTTTATTTCATCAGACCAGAGGACATTTCTCCAAAAAGTATGATCTTTGTCCCTATGTGCAGTTGCAAACCGTAGTCTGGCATTTGAACCCGAAATGTTTGAATGTGGTTCCTTCAGGCGTTTGGAAATTGCTCCCCGGGATGAACCAGACTTGTGGAGATCTACAATTTTTTTTCTGAGGTCTTGGCTGATTTATTTTGATTTTCCCATGATGTCCAGCAAAGAGGCACTGAATTTGAGGGTAGGCTTTGAAATACATCCACAGGTACACATCTAATTGACTTACATTCTGTCAATTAGCCTATCAGAAGCTTCTAAAGCCTTGACATCCCTTTCTGGAATTTTCCAAGCTGTTTAAAGGCCCAGTGTATGTAAACTTCTGACCCACTATAATTGTGATACAGTGAGTTATAAGTGAAGTAAACAATTGTTGGAAAAATTTATTGTGTTGTTCTTACCTACTTGCCAAAACTGTAGTTTGTTAATCCACTGCCTGTTACTCAGGCCCAGAAGCCAGGATATGCATATAATTGGTAGAATTGGATAGAAAACACTTTTAATTCTGTGGAAATGTTAAATAATGTATGAGACTATAATACAATTGATGTAGTAGGCGAAAATCCAAAATTATAATTTTTTACGTCCCAGACTCTTATATTGGAATGCTATGCAATTATAGCTCCCAGATTGCAATTCCTATGGCTTCAAATAAATGTCAACAGTCTATGTTCAAGGTTTCAGGCTTGTTTCTTCCAAAACGAGGAAGAATTTAGAGATTTGGTACAAAGAGTCACAGTGGAAAATCAGTCTGTCTAAAAATCAGTTCTGCTCATTTTTGTTTTCTATCGAACATACTTCTTTCCGTATGAAATATTACAGTTTATTTACATTTTAGGGTACCTGAGGATTAACTAGAAACATAGTTTGACTTGTTTGAACAAAGTTTAGCGGTATCTTTTTGGATTCCTTTGTCTGCATGTTGAACGAGTGGATTACTGAAATCGATGGCGCCAACTAAACAAACTTTTGTGGATATATAGAAGGATTTTTTCTAACAAAATGACCATTCATGTTGTAGCTGAGAACCTTGGGATTGCAAACAGAGGAAGATTTTAAAAAGTAAGTGATTTATTTAATCGTTATTTGTGATTTTATGAAGCCTGTGCTGGTTGAAAAATATGTTTTTGTGGGGCGCCGTCCTCAAACAATCGGATGGGATGCTTTCGCTCTAAAGCCTATTGTAAATCGGACAATGCAGTTAGATTAACAAGAATTTAAGCTTTTAACCAATATAAGATACTTGTATGTTCATAAATGTTTAATATTACGATTATTTATTTGAATTGCGTGCCCTCCAATTTCACTGGATGTTGTTAATTAATAGGGATAGGCGTCCCGTCAGCGGGACACCTATCCCTATTATATTTGTTATTGCAAATATAATAGGAATGCTTATGTTTCTACAGCCAACAGTGCAGTAACACCTAACACCTAACAATACAAACAATTCACACAAATCCCCCAAAATGTTAATTAAGAAATATCAGAACAAGCAATGACCGAGTCTGGAATATTTAGTTAGCTGCAAAAAGTATTGGGACAGTGACATATTTGTTGTTGTTTTGGCTCTGTACTCCAGCACTTTGGATTTGATACAATGACTATGAGGATGAAGTGTGGACTGTCAGCTTTAATTTGATGGTATTTTCATCCATTTGTTTAGAAATTACAGAACTTTTTGTACATAGTCCCCCCATTTTAGGAGACCAAAAGTACTGGGGACAAATTAATATGTGTATTAAAGTTAAAAATTTGGCCCCATATTCATAGCACGTAATGACTACATCAAGCATGTGACTTTACAAATGTGTTGGATGCATTTGCTGTTTGTTTTGGTTGTTTCATATTATTCTATGCCTTATAGAAATGAATGGTAAATATTGTATTACAGTGCCTTGCAAAAGTATTCATCCCCCTTTGCGTTTTTCCTATTTTGTTGTATTACAACCTGTAATTTAAATTAATTTTTATTTGGATTTCATGTAATTGACACACAAAATAGTCCAAATTGGTGAAGTGAAATTTAAAAAATGTATTGTTTAAAAAAATTCAAAAAAATTGAAAAGTGGTGAGTGCATATGTATTCACCCCATTCGTTATGAACCCCTAAATAAGATCTGGTGCAACCAATTACCTTCAGAAGTCACATAGTTAGTTAGATAAAGTCCACCTGTGTGCAATCGAAGTGTCACATGATCTGTCATATAATCTCAGTATATATACACCTGTTCTGAAAGGCCGCAGAGTCTGCAACAACACTATGCAAGTGGCACCACCAAGCAAGCGGCACCATGAAGACCAAGGAACTCTCCAAACAGGTCAGGGACAAAGTTGTGGAGAAGTACAGATCAGGGTATGGTTATAAAAAAATATTGGAAACTTTGAACATCCCACATAGCATCATTAAATCCATTATTAATAAATGGAAAGAATATGTCACCACAACAAACATTCCAAGAGAGGGCCACCCACCAAAACTCATTGACCAGGCAATGAGGGCATTAATCAGAGAGGCAACAAAGAGCCCAAAGATAACCCTGAAGGAGCTGCAAAGCTCCACAGCGGAGATTGGAGTCTGTCCATACGACCACTTTAAGCCGCACACTCCACAGAGCTGGGCTTTATGGAGAAGTGTCCGGAAAAAAGCCAATGCTTAAAGAAAAAAATTAGCAAAACATTTGCTGTTCGCCAAAAGGGATTTGGGAGACTCCTCAAACATTTGGAAGAAGCTTTTTGGCCATCAAGGAAAACGTTATGTCTGGCACAAACCCAACACCTCTCATCACACCGAGAACAGCATCCCACCATGGTGGTGGCAGCATCATGCTGTGGGGATGTTTTTCTTCTGCAGGGACTGGGAAACTGGTCAGAATTGAAGGAATGATGGAGGGCGCTAAATACAGGTAAATTCTTGAGGGGAAACCTGTTTCAGTCTTCCAGAGATTTGAAACTGGGACAGAGGTTCACCTTCCAGCAGGACAATGACCCTAAGCATACTGCTAAAGCAACACTCAAGTGGTTTAAGGGGAAACTTTTACATGTTTTGGAATGGCCTAATCAAAGCCCAGACCTCAATTCAATTGAGAATCTGTGGTATGACTTAAAGATTGCTGTACACCATCCAACTTGAAGGAGATGGACCAGTTTTGCCTTGAAGAATGGGCAAAAATCCCAGTGGCTAGATGTATCAAGCTTATAGAGACATACCCCAAGAGACTTGCAGCTATAATTGCTACAAAAGGTGGCTCTAGAAATTATTGACTTTGAAGATGCACAAAAAATATTAAGCATCTTCAAAGTGGTAGGCATGTTGTGTAAATCAAATGATACAACCCCTCCCAAAAAACAATTTTAATTCCAGGTTGTAAGCTAACAAAATAGGAAAAATGCCAAGAGGGGTGAATACTTTTGCAAGTCACTGTATGTAATTTTCGAGTAACTTTTATTGTAAATAAGCATAGAATATGTTTCTAAACACTTCTACATTAATGTGGATGCTACCACGATTACGGATAATCCTGAATGAATCGTGAATAATGATGAGTTAGAAGATTACAGAGACATAAATATCCTACTATTTGTTGTGTAGCGGGAATAATTTAAATGAGTTACAGTATGTCAGAAAAGGAGAGACCTGTCCTGCAATATGATTATGATTTAGGCCTATATAATAAAAGTTAAATAAACATATTAGATGACCAATGGCAAATGCATCTGTTTTATCATTAGACGTATGTTTTAATGTTTTTATTAGCTTACCGTTATTATAATTCCTGTGCATCAAACACCCCAAAATGAACACCCCATGATTTCCCCAAAATTAACAATAAGCCTATTTACTTGCAATAAGTTTATCAAATTCTAGAAGTTTGAGATCTTTGTGGAGAGGGGCACACTTGGATAAATACCAATCTCTGCAGGAAAACTGGCGCATGCAAGGAGTATTTTTTTGTGCACACGCACTTTTGATAAATGCAGCCCAAGGACCTCTTCTCCTCGCTCTACGTGTGTCTCCCTCTGTTTGGCCATGTGTATGAAGAGTCTTATTGGTCTGGAGAGGAGACTTGGCTGTGACTGGAATGTAATTGTCACTGTGACTCTGAATACTGATCACTCACCATACCTGACTTTGTCTGGAAAGCATATTAAACTGGCTTTCTTTACATTTATTTAACTTGTATTTATTCAGGGGAGCCCAATTAAGACCAGGGTATTATTCTCAATATTGCTCTGAGAACAAACAACTCACAAACATGATCATTCAAAGCAGAAAATAAACTACAAGATACAGCAGATACAGACACATCCCATCTCAACATTGGGAACCTGCTCGATGAAAGAGCCATCCAATGCATAAATGGGTAAACCATCTGAAATATTTCTATGAGAATTAGAAAATAACATACTGTACATTTAGTTTTTCACGCATTATGTACCAATATTAAATCAACTAGGGCTTTCTGCAAGGCAACAAAATCAGATTGCAGCTGTAACAGCCTGGTCAACAGTAAGGATAGTAGCGTACATAACAGATGACTGTTGTAGGTTTTTTCAGATAGTACTTTACACCACTGTAAATAATATTGGTCAAGTAAAAATACTTGAATACTTAATATCAAGTAAAAATACTTGAATGTACTGATTAAATTGTTTTTTGGGGGGTATCTGTACTTTACTTTACTACATTCCTAAAGAAAAGTATGTACTTTTTACTCCATACATTTTCCCTGACACCCAAAAGTACTCGTTACATTTTGAATGCTTAGCAGGACAGGAAAATGGTTCACTTCACGCACTTATCAAGTGAACATCCCTGGTCATCTCTATTGCATCTGATCTGGTGGACTCTGATCTGGTGTTGGAGTGTGCCCCTGGTTGTCTGTAAATTTAAAAAACAAGGAAATGGTGCCTTCTGGTTTTTTGGAATTTGAAATTATTTTTACTTTTACTTTTGATACTTAAGTATATTTTAGCAAGTACATTTACTTTTGATACTTAAGTATATTTAGAACCAAATACTTTTAGACTTTTACTCAAGTAGTATTTTAGTGGGTGACTTTCACTTTTACTTGTCATTTTCTATTAAGGTGTCTTTACTTTTACTCAAGAATGACAATTACTTACTTTTTCCACCACTGATTATTTATAGAAATAAAGGACAGGTCCCAAAATCCACCCCCAAAATTGCAGGTCCCAAATTGACATGGTTTGATTCTGCAGGAAATCACAGTTTAGGGCCTTTACACAACACTACTTTGACGACAGAAAGAGATACTTGTGTAGTGCAAAGAGAGTTTCAAATCTCTCTTCAAATCTCTCTTTTAGATTCAAATCTCTCATGTGGGAAACATCTACACCACATATTTGTTATTTATTGAAAGTAACTCCAAATACAGTATCAGTCAAAAGTTTAGGCACACCTATTTCCCTGAGCCTTCTTTTGCCATATTTACATACACAGCCCTGATTGGCGGATAGGATCGTCTAGACTCTAGTGACTACCCCGTTTACCCCTTAAAAATAGGAGGATAAAAGATAAAAGATGACTGGGCATTGGTCAAAATAATCAGATCAGATTGTGATGTCATGCTGTGGGCCAAAAAGCTCTTACACTAAAAGGGCATTATCATCATTTTCCAAAATTCATAGTGTTTTTTTGACCTCATAGTGTAATTAATTTTTTTATACAAATGAAAATCACGTGTTTGACTGCACAGCCCCTTTAATACCAATAGACTATTAGCCAAATTGAAGTTTAAAGGCTTTTATTGCATTAATCAAGTGTGCAACACTATGTGCAATATGGTTTAGATGAGAAGCTCCTGTACAGTTTGAATTGCTTTCCTTATTTTGTTTGTCTATATACTATGGTATTTATAGTATGCTAATAGCTGCACTCATATGAAGCAGGAATGTGGTTTTGGCCACACCATTGCATTTAATGTATTTATAAAGCCCTTTTTACATCAACATCACAAAGTGCTTATACAGAAACCCAGCCTAAAACCCCAATGAGCAAGCAATGCGGATGTAGAGGCACGGTGATAGGAAAAACTCCCTTGAAAGTCAGGAACCTAGGACGAAACCTAGAGAGGAACCAGGCTCTGAGGGGTGGCCAGTCCTCTTCTTGCTGTGCACAGTGGAGATTATAAGAGTACATGGCCATTAAGGCCAGGTTATTCTTCGAGATGTTTAAGCGTTCATAGATGACCAGCAGTCAATAATCAACAACAGGTCAGCACCTCAGGTCAGGGTTCCATAGCCACAGACAGAACAGCAGAAACTTGATCAGCAGCACTACCAGGTGACCTGGGGACAGTCAGGAGTTGTTAGGCCAGAGAGAGAGAGAGCGAGAGAGAAAGAGAGAGAGAGAGAGAGAGAGAGAGAGAGAGAGAGAGAAAGTACTTAAGATCACACAGGACACCAGATAGGAGAATTACACCAGATAGAACCGACTTTAGCCCCGGCACATAGACTATTGCAGCATAGATACTGGAGACTGAGACAGGAAAGAAAAAACCTTGCCAAAAGAGAGATAAGGGTCAAGAGTAACGCCAAGGTCCTTCACGGTTTTATTTGAGATGACTGTACAACCATTGAGATGAATTGTCAGATCAAACAGCAGGTGTCTTTGTTTTGTCTGAGTTTAAAAATAAAAAATGTCCAACCATTCACTTCCTTATGTCTGAAACACAGGCTTCTAAGGTAGACAATTTTGGGGCTTCACCAAGTTTCATCGAAATGTACAGCTGTGGGTCGTCTGCATAGCAGTGAAAGTTGACAGTGTGTTTCTGAAAGACATCACCAGCGGTAGCCTGTATAGTGAAAACAATAGTGGTCCTTAATCGGAACCTTGAAGAACACTGAAACTTTAATTTATCAAGGGACAAACCATACACAGATACAAACTTATATCTTTCCGACAGATAAGATCTAAACCAAGCAAGAACTTGACCGTGTAGACCAATTAGGGTTTCCAATCTCCAAAATAATGTGGCAATCACCTTGTTTCCTTTGTGACAGTGGAATAATTTTGTGAGGGATTTCGAGGTTCTGATTTGAAAAGTGTTTGAGCCGAATAGATTCATCATCATACAGGGCAGCTGAAGATTTTCCCCTGTTATTTCTGCTGAACGTAGGTTGTGCATACCCACATCCAATCAATCAGAAGCGGCAGTATGAATAGGGAAAGGGAGATACCTTGTCAGTTGTCCAACTGAATGTATTCAACTGAAATGTGTCTTCCGCATTTAACCCAACCCTCTGAATTAGAGAGGTGCAGGGAGCTGTCTTAGTTGACACCCACAACGCCCAGGGAACAGTGGGTTAACTGCCTTGCTCAGGGTCAAAACAACAGGTTTTTACCTTGTCAGCTCAGGGATTTGATTCAACAACTTTTGAGTTACTGGCCCAACGCTCTAACCACTAGGCTACCTGCCAAATACTAATGTTACTGAAGATTGATGAAGAACCTTCTGTATCATCTCTAATGCAGTTTGACTATGCATGTTCAGAGACTTTCCATGAACATAAATTGGCATAAAATAAAAAAGCAAGAGAAAAACTCTCATCTTGCTTTATTGCACTATAGCCTAATTTATTTTGAGTTTAGTAGTTGGCTAGAACTAGCAGATAAAGAGCTTATGGATGTTATGTTATGTGATGAATGGTCTTGCCCTCAAAGCAGTTTAAGTTTAGTGTGTGTCAGCAAAAGAGGAATGGGAATGTATTCAGCAAAGATGATTTTTCTCCTCTCCTTTTTGTTTATCTTGCACTCATAAGCAGAGAAGAACTCACTATAACTATAGGGTAATATAACAGCTACCACCTGCCTCATTTTCATTAGACACAAACATCCTCACATCCTTCATGATACTATTCCCCAACAACATGTGATACACAACTGTTGGTATGTCTGTAACTGACAAGGTATACTAGTCATGTTAACTTGTCAAACATGTTCTCACCAGGATCTGCTTAAAACCCAGTCTATTTGTATTTGTATGAAAAAGCTTTGGGACAATTGTAAGGCTACTGTTGAGTTGCCATGTTTTGGTCTGTGAGTTTCATCTCCATGGATGATTCCTCCCCTCCCCCACGTAGACTGGAGGATGGCATCATGAGCCTTTAGAGTTACAGTTATGACTCACTCTCTCTCTCCCCCTCTCTCTCTGTGAGCATTATCTCATCAATCTAAAGAAAACTCCACCTCTTGAGTCATGATTTGTTAACGCTATATCTTATGTGTTTCATAGTGTATAAGTTAGTGCTGTAGTGACAAGCAGATAGCATTATGTACCATTGGGATCTAGTGGGGTAGCCATCAGAGGTGATGATTTAAATTAAAAGGGAAGCAAGGCACATACTCACTCTCTGATGGCTACTAGCTTTTGTTGAGTGGCTGATACAGAGGCATCTATCACTAAAGCCTTGGGCTAGGCCAAGAGGCTAACAGCTCCATCAATGCAAGCCTCCTCTATTGGCTCATACGGTATAGTAAAATGATCACAACAGAAAAATAAACGTTCAGTGCTTAAGTACCTTTCATGGGTAGCCTATGCCCATTCAGCATCCTTTATGCAACCTTGGCTTCAACTGGAGGAAGCTTGACCTGTTGACCATGATGCAAACTTCACTTGATCAGCCTAATGCAGTTCAGGATAAACACATGCAGATGGCAGAAAAACCCCAACCCCAAAGACAACATCCAGAGTGTCAGTAGAGTTGCTGCAAGTGGTTGTTAATGCTGGTACCAACCTTTTATTGATCGTCACATTACTGTGCTGCAACCTATCCTTCTTGTGGAACCTCTGTCATCAGTTAGGCCTGAAAGACAACCTTTTTAGAGATACCTACAGTAGCAACATAAGCATAGGAACAGAAACCTGAATGATGGGGGGTAACAGTTCTGTTGGTGATCTGCTCGCACCATGTGTCCTCGGTTCCTCACTGTCTTAATGAGCCTTATGGTGGACAGCAGGAGATGGGCCAGGTCTTGGACGGGTTTTGGGCACACCATGACCACCACAGGGCTGATGCCGGTCCTAACCATGACCAGAGGCTGGCCAAGGGAGAAGTAGAGGAAATAAATCCTGCCCCTGACAAGAGAGAGAAACACAGGGAACATGGATATTAGACAGGTACTGTCTGTACCTAATATATAGTCTAGACAGAAACACAGAGCAGAAACTATAATATTCTGATCACTATACAACATTTTAAATACCTATGCCTAGGTTTCTTCTATTGTTTGAGCCAAGACAGTTGGCATTCATTGGGGTTGCAAAGAAATAGTTTGTATATACTGCATCGTACTGTATATGCTAGGCCTTACCTGTTCAGTGCCACCTCGTGAGGATAGGTGGGCAGGTAATAATGGTTTGGATTTATATAGCACCTTTAGGGCTGGGTGATAAGGCCAAAATATCATATCACAGTATTTTATGTTTTTGATACGGTATTTGACAGTATTTTATGTTTTTGAATAATTCTAAGTAGTTCTAAATTTGCTTTATGGTCTTATGATGGCAACATATACATTCTAAGTGATTTCAATGGGTCTTTCTCCATTCTGATTGGTTTATTCTGTTCATTTCAACCCAAAAAATGTTTGTGCATTTGAGATCATTTCTCATTTGAAATCATTTTCACAATGCCACGTAGGTATGGGCAAAAAAACTAGGCCTTATTTTTAACCAAATGTTGCAATTATGATTTGACTTGCGATGTAGATGAAAACATTTGGGTGAACTGTTAGAATCATGGAAATAGAATGATTATTATAATTCTATAGTTAGAATATAATAGTGTTCACATTGAATACAGTGTTGACATGACAACAAATTAAAATGCTAGGGAGGAGTTATTGTGACAGTTTAGGATCCAAAGTGTTGGTCATTGTTTCTTAGGTGAACCTATAATCTTTGGCTACATTAAATGTTTCTTACTTGTAGCCAACATATTCATGCTTTGTCTATTCGTCTTTGAATCAGAAGATACTGTTGCACAAGCACCATGCTGATTAAGGCCTACACCAACACTGGCATCAGGCTGTGTTAGCTAGCTGACTCAGTACATTTATTAGCTAGCCAGCTAATCACAATTAGCATTAGCGGATGTTCCCAGTTTGCTGGGACTAGCCAGATTGCCTTCAGAATATAGCCACAGAAGATCTGGGTTTCCAATCATACAAGACAACAGTAATAAAGCACAGTTTCTCTGATTAAAACAGATAACAACTCCATTCCAATTATTGTGTTTTTTAAGGCGTGTAAAAACCCACTTTAGACAGTGACCTTAGGATTTGATTCAATGTAATTATTCACCATTAGGTACCTCTTTTCTAACATAATAAAGGTCTTAGGAAAATGTTTACCAATGCTAAAGTTTAGTTTATTGTATCCAACTGGTAGTAAAAACAGCACTACTGTGTGAATTCTTGGCTTTAGTTTAAGTATTACAAACTACTCAACGGTTGTTGTTTTTTACCATAGCTCTAATGGGTCTTAAAAAAGTGTTCACATCTCAAGGTGCTACATTACACTGCATTAAAACATCAAACTCCATTTGAATAACACTTTGTTTTTTGACATTTTATTAAACACTAGTAGAAATAGCGCTAGGTTATCAAGGGGCCAAATCGCTGTCTGGACAAGTTGGATTCCTACAAGCGTAGATGCCATAAAGGCAAATCCAAACTCGTATTTTACCCTTAGCATCTCTCAGCGCCTCAGGTCATCCATCATTCCCAACACACCCATGGTGATAGGGTTCTGGTGTGAAAGGAAGACCGGGGGAGAGGCAGTTTTTCATCCCTTAGCAGAATACTATTATGATGATGAAATGGGATGTTGCTGTTGACCTACACCTCTGTCACTCTGCTTTAGTCATCCCCTCACTCTCCAACACTATTTATGGCTTTTACAGACACTGTCCTCCAATCCATTCCCAAATGGTTTGTGCAGTACCATGCACTGTACCATATACTGAAAGGAAGACTGCAGCAAGAGTAATGGAGTGTGTGTGTGTTTATTTTTGGAAATAGGCACACACAGAGGTCAAATAAAATTAGATGTTTATCAAAGTTTATCTAAAATCTCAAATGTTCTAAGTGATTCCATACATTGAAACTAGTTTGCCTTCTCCCACTCTCTCTCTCTCTACAGTCTACAACTGGAAATCTGCACAAAAAAACGGGCTTGGCTCCGTTGTCAGTCAAAGAGCGATTGAGAAATCCGCAATTTGTTGACACATTTTTAGTTGTATTGAAAGCGTACGGCCGAATTAGCTGTTTTTATCGCACATACTCGGAGTCAGGAAATGTGTACTTTTCCACCTAAAACGATTGCGATTATTTTGTTATCATTATTTTATGTGGCCGACTGTAACAACAGCAGAAATAGGTAACAACTGTGCATGTGTGCTCTCGTGGGGGAATCATAAGGCCCTAATTCACAGATTGTGAAGCGCATGCAGTAGCCTAGCATTACAGATTAGTTATACAAAGTAAACAGCAATTTACAAACATGTCTGGCAATGATATACTAGCGAGTGATGAAGAAAGCTACTGGAGGGCCGCTATTGTTTATAATCTGTAATACATTTTATATGGCTATGGGGCTAAAAGTAATTATATTGTTAGGATACTCATGGCCACTATTGACAGTGGGGGGGGGGGGGGGGGGGGGGGGCTACATGCAACCAAATAGACCAGACTACATGCAACTAAATAGGCCTACCCCAGGAGGTTCCTGGGGCCATGTGTCTCACGCAAGGCTATATAGTTGTTATAAGCATGCGAGGCTGGAGCCTGGTTCCCATCTGAGGGTGAGGCACAGCAAGGGCTGGCCATGGCGCTAAAATAAAGTAAATGCCACTGCCGCCCACTACAAAGGAAAATGAAAGAGGGTAGTGGCGCTTTGATGGTGTGACTGAAGACGAAGGCTATTGGAGGGGGCAGGGTGGAAGGACTACAGACCTATTACAGGGATCACACTACGCACAGGGGCCGTTCCACTAATGTAGTGTCCATACCTTCAGCAATACAGCTGTCATTGAAAAGCATCAGGTTCATGATATGGGAAATAGTCAGGGATAATCCCTACCACTAGACTAACGTGTGTTTTGTTTGTGAGTTTGTGCGTGCATGCGTGCGTGTGTGTGTGTGTGTGTGTGTGTGTGTGTGTTTGTGTGTGTGTGTGTGTGTGTGTGTGTGTGTGTGTGTGTGTGTGTGTGTGTGTGTGTGTGTGTGTGTGTGTGTGTGTGTGTGTGTCTGTGTGTGTGTGTCTGTGTGTGTGTGTGTGTGTGTTTTAAAGAGACGTACACAGTCCTTGGTGCTGAAACACACTCCAGCCATAGAAACAATAGAGTCCATTGTTTAGCAAAACCCAAAGAGTGGTGTGTTGCCAGGGAACAGCACCTGTCATTCTTCCTAAAGCTCACAGTGAGATCTGTCCTTTTGAAGCAGTATTATTTTCAGCCTCTCCTTTTCCGTGTGGTCTGATCCACTATTGCTAGTGTAAGTCGCTCAGGATAAGAGCATCTGCTAAGTGACTAAAATGTTTCCAGGGATTCAGTTGGCAGTTTGTGGAAGTTCTGTAGTTGATTGCTTTTTCATTATGATTTTCAAAATGTATGTGAGGCTGTTGCATTAGGTATAAGCAGCTCAAGTTGTAAAAATATCTTAATTCATTAATAACGCAGTGAGAGCTAGTAGGCAAGCCTGTGTTATTTCAATAAAGCAGTGTGATGAGACATCCCCACGGTGTCTGTCCCTCTCTGTGTCTGTCCCTCGACTCTGGATAAATGAAAATAGGTCTCAAACTGTGTCCTTCAAGTCTCTGTGTTTGCACAGTCATTAACCCAGGCTTGTGGTTGCTCTCCCTAGTTGAGCTGAAAGAAAAATCAGCTCTGGTCTTTTCTCTCCCTATTCCTCCCTTCATATCTCTCTGTTGTTTATCCTAGAGGCCTCTGCCTCTCAGTATTCACCTCAGAGAATGTGTTGCGTGTGGTGTGTATGTGTTATACTGTAGTGTCTGTGTGGGTTGGTCCAGTTGAGAGACAGGCAGGCGGGGATTCTGTCCATGTCTCTCTGCAGTATTGCTATAAAAGATTATGCCATATTCCACGTGCCCTGCTGGTGAGAGGGGAGAGGAGGAGTGAGCATGGATGCGAGAAGGAATAAAAAGTGGCTGTGTGTTTACACGTGATCAGGGGTTATTAATTCCGCCAATTTTGTTAAAAAAACGTTTCTTAAATGGAACAAAACAGGCGTAAACATACTTGAATTTGTCCAATAGAACTTTCGTTTGCAACTGTTGGACTAATGGCTACATCCTATATCAGCTAGATGCAGGCAAGAGTGTGCAAGGCGTTATTGAATGTCACTGTCTATCCAAATTTCTCTCTCGACCTGAGTGCACCTACATTGTAAACTTTCATTCACAGGCTATGTTGTAGCAACCTCATGATGGGGTATAGGGAAAATTTGAGTATCATGTAGTAGCCTAAACCTATCGATGTTGCATTGAACTGGGTGAATGGAATATGAATGACAGTCATCCAATATGCTGTAATAGAAAGAAAAAGGAAATAAATCGTCCTTTCTCATCTTAAACGGCACTGACTGCCACTGATTTCTTCCTACTGGAAACTGTCTGCTTTGATGACAGGATTATTCAATATCTTTCTGTTAATCTGTGTTTTACAATTTGAGATAGGCAATAATAAAATAGCTACTATTTGAATATCATTTTCATCTCTGGCTTTGTCAATTAATGGGATATATTTTCTGAAGATGTTTTCCTTCACCTGGCTCATTATTCTAATTCTCCTCTTGTCACGTTCGTTATAATGAGTGGACCAAAGCGCAGCGTGAGTACAGTTCCACATATTTATTGAGGTGAAACTTCAAACCACAAATAAATAAACGATTGTGCGGTTCGTAGCGCACATAGCACTAAACAAAAACAATATCCCACAACGCAGGTTGGAAAAGGACCACACTAAGTATGATCCCCAATTAGAGGCAACGATTATCAGCTGCCTCCAATTGGGAACCACACTCACACCAACATAGAAATTAAAGACTAGAACACCCCCTAGTCACGCCCTGACCGAAAACACCATAGAGAGCCCTCAGGGTTCTCAGGGCGTGACAGTACCCCCCCATAGGTGCGGACTGCGACCGCAAAACCTGAACCTGGATGGGGAGGGTTAGGGTGGGCAACTAGCGTTGGTGGCGGCTCCGGTGCAGGACGTAGCACCCACTCAGACTGCGGATCCGGCCATGAGGTTGGGATGAACGCCGTGCCCGGACTGGGCACCGGAGCAGAGGGAGGCTCCGGCCATGGAGCGGGACTGGACGCCGTGCCTGGACTGGGCACCGGCGCAGAGGAAGGCTCCAGCCATGGAGCAGGACGGACGCCGTGCCTGGACTGGGCACCGGCGCAGAGGAAGGCTCCGGCCATGGAGCGGTACTGAACGCCGTGCCTGGACTGGGCACCGGTGCAGAGGAAGGCTCCGGCCATGTAGCGGGTCTGGATGCAGTGCCTGGACTGGGCACCGGCGCAGAGGAAGGCTCCGGCCATGGAGCGGGACTGGACGCCGTGCCTGGACTGGGCACCGGCGCAGAGGAAGGCTCAGGCCATGGAGCGGGACTGGTGACACACTCTTCAGGGCGACTGCGGGGAGCCGGCACAGGACGTACCGGGCTGAGAAGGTGCACTGGAGGCCTGGTGCGTGGAGCCGGCACAGGTTTCACCGGACTGATGACACGCTCTTCAGGGTGAGTGCGGGGAGCCGGGCACAGGACGTACCAGGCTGGGGAGGCGCACTGGAGGCCTGGCGTGTGGAGCCTGCACAGGTTTCATTGGACTGATGACACGCTCTTCAGAGCGAGTGTGGGGAGCCGGCACAGAACGTCTCGGGCTGGGAAGGCGCACTGGAGGCCTGGTGCGTGGAGCCAGCACAGGGTTCACCGGACTGATGACATGCTCTTCGGGACGAGTGCGGGGAGCCGGCACAGGACGTACCGTGCTGAGGAGGCGCTCTTCAGGGCACCAACATATAAATGAAAGACTAGAACACCCTGTAGTCACGCCCTGACCTAAAACACCATAAAGAACCCAGAGGGCTCTCTATGTTCAGAGCGTGACACTTCTGTTGGTATGGGGTGTGTAGGGGCCTCTGACTGCATCTGTTAACGCAACGTTAAGAAATCGATTGCAGTTTTGGAGTTTCTCGCAAGATCCTTTTGTTAAAAGACAACAAAGAACTGTAGCTTGCAAGTGACTCATCACATAGTGCATGAAATATGGCTCACACAGATTTTGAAATAGCCTCTAATACGATCGTCTCCGTTGCACATCTGAAATGGAAAGTAGTTCCTCTTCTGAACAGAGGGGGTGATGGTGCTCTAAGAGGACAGCATTAGTCCACTCCTTGACTGGTAGTGACTGCAACTTCCAAAAATGAACACTCGGATTATAATAATATTATTTTTGATCTTGCAATCAATGTAAAGTATGTTTAGATAGGTGTAATCTAGAACAGTTTAGTGTTGCTGCCTGCACTGATGCTGTTGTACATCCTGTGTGTAGTTGAGAAATCCTGCAAGACAGACGTTGTACTGCAAGACAGACGTTGTCCAACCATGATGTATGGCGATTCTGTGTCAGTTATCAGACCTTTGCAGGCTAGATGGGAAAAACCTTCAGATTGCATCATGGGTGTAGTTGTGTGGACAGAGTAAATATATATTTTTTTAATAATAATTAAATCTATATTTTTCTTTGTTTTCCTTTATTATTTTCCTTTAACCCCATCACCCTTCCACTAATTGAAGTAAACTAATTGACAACAACACCTAGGCTTCTACTTGCAGCTTATACATATCATATACATTTTATGGACACAGTATATTTTACATAAGTTATCTTTTGTTTGTTTTTAGTCCCATCCTTCAGCTCCACTCAATTCCCTCCCTTTTATCTCTGAACACCATCCAGTATTTGCCATATATGTGCTGTAATGTTTCACAAGGGTTCTGACCCTTTCTATTCTTATAGTTTCTACACATTGTAAATTAAAGATAAACATTTTTGCTAAGAGTATAAATATATTATTGATTCCTTGACTATGACTTTTCAAATCACTCAGCAGTGCTATTTGTAGAGTTAGCTCCAGGTAAATGTTGCAATTCTTCAGCCATTCCTGAACCTGCAATCAAAAACAAGCTACGTATGGACAGTACCAAAACACATTTTCGAATGATTCTGTCTCTTTGCAGCAACATCTGCAGAGCTGGGATGGTTGTATTACCCACATACAGTTGATGTCAGAAGTTTACATACACCTTAGCCAAATACATTTAAACTCAGTTTTTCACAGTTCCTGATATTTAATCCTAGTAAAAATTCCCTGTCTTAGGTCAGTTAGGATCACCACTTCATTTTAAGAATGTGAAATGTCAGAAAAATAGTAGAGAAAATTATTTATTTCAGCTTTTATTTCTTTCATCACATTCCCAGTGGGTCATGAGTTTACATACACTCAATTAGTATTTGGTAGCGTTGCCCTTAAATTGTTTAACTTGGGTCAAACGTGTCGGGTAGCCTTCCACAAGCTTCCCACAATAAGTTGGGTGAATTTTGTCCCATTGTCCCCTCCAACAAAGTCAAGGTGTTGGAGTGGCCATCACAAAGCCCTGACCTCAATCCTAAAGAAAATTTGTGGGCAGAACTGAAAATGAGTGTGCGAGCAAGGAGGCCTTACAACCTG
The DNA here is from genome assembly GCF_057628025.1 of Oncorhynchus mykiss. NCBI lineage: Eukaryota > Metazoa > Chordata > Actinopteri > Salmoniformes > Salmonidae > Oncorhynchus > Oncorhynchus mykiss. The sequence continues at coordinate 47,414,032 of NC_143028.1, forward strand.
ATTGAGTTACACCAGCTCTGTCAGGAGGAATGGGCCAAAATTCACCCAACTTATTTTTTTTATTTTTTTTTATTTTACCTTTATTTAACCAGGCAAGTCAGTTAAGAACAAATTCTTATTTTCAATGACGGCCTGGGAACAGTGGGTTAACTGCCTGTTCAGGGGCAGAACGACAGATTTGTACCTTGTCAGCTCGGGGGTTTGAACTCGCAACCTTCCGGTTACTAGTCCAACGCTCTAACCACTAGGCTACCCTGCCGCCCCGTGGGAAGCTTGTGGAAGGCTACCCGAAACGTTTGATCCAAGTTAAACAATTTACGACATAAGCTTTTGACCCAACTGGCTTTTCAAAGGCAGCTTGAAATGTGGCCTAAACGCTTTGTGCTCTTGTAGGAAGCTGTAACTCCCCATTGCTGACCTATACTTATCTATAACTTGGCTAATAACAAATGTGCACGTGTCGCACTGCGCGCATTCAGTCGCAGGTGATTTTAAGAACGCTAGTGGGCTACCTCCACCAATAGAATTCTGCTCCATTGTGGTCTGTCTCTGCCTACATCAAAATCACAGACTCAATCTTGCAAAGTTAGATTTGTTTTGGTTTGTTGTATAGAAAAAGGGCTAATATAATTAAGCAATAAGGCCCGAGGATGCGTTGCGTCGTGCCTAAGAACAGCCCTTAGACGTGGTATATTGGCCATATATCACAAAACCCTAAGGAGCCTTATTGCTATTATAAACTGGTTAGCAAGGTAATTAAAAAATAAATGTTTACGGTCTGATATACCATGGCTGTCAGCCAATCAGCATTCAATGCTCGAACCACCCAGTTTATAATGTTGATTAATTCACACAAAAAAACGTTGATCTATATAGTGCAAACTAATGGGTCGAACCTAGTGAAGTTCAATCTCTTGCGTCTTTGCGCAGCATGGCATGTCTTCTGCACCTCAGTCCTGGAGGAAGTGCGCAGCTTAGAGAGAACATTGGTCCCATACAATAAGGGGATATGTTATACCTACAGTGCCTTGCGAAAGTATTCGGCCCCCTTGAACTTTGCGACCTTTTGCCACATTTCAGGCTTCAAACATAAAGATATAAAACTGTATTTTTTTGTGAAGAATCAACAACAAGTGGGACACAATCATGAAGTGGAACGACATTTATTGGATATTTCAAACTTTTTTAACAAATCAAAAACTGAAAAATTGGGCGTGCAAAATTATTCAGCCCCTTTACTTTTGGTGCAGCAAACTCTCTCCAGAAGTTCAGTGAGGATCTCTGAATGATCCAATGTTGACCTAAATGACTAATGATGATAAATACAATCCACCTGTGTGTAATCAAGTCTCCGTATAAATGCACCTGCACTGTGATAGTCTCAGAGGTCCGTTAAAAGCGCAGAGAGCATCATGAAGAACAAGGAACACACCAGGCAGGTCCGAGATACTGTTGTGAAGAAGTTTAAAGCCGGATTTGGATACAAAAAGATTTCCCAAGCTTTAAACATCCCAAGGAGCACTGTGCAAGCGATAATATTGAAATGGAAGGAGTATCAGACCACTGCAAATCTACCAAGACCTGGCCGTCCCTCTAAACTTTCAGCTCATACAAGGAGAAGACTGATCAGAGATGCAGCCAAGAGGCCCATGATCACTCTGGATGAACTGCAGAGATCTACAGCTGAGGTGGGAGACTCTGTCCATAGGACAACAATCAGTCGTATATTGCACAAATCTGGCCTTTATGGAAGAGTGGCAAGAAGAAAGCCATTTCTTAAAGATATCCATAAAAAGTGTTGTTTAAAGTTTGCCACAAGCCACCTGGGAGACACACCAAACATGTGGAAGAAGGTGCTCTGGTCAGATGAAACCAAAATGTAACTTTTTGGCAACAATGCAAACCGTTATGTTTGGCGTAAAAGCAACACGGCTCATTACCCTGAACACACCATCCCCACTGTCAAACATGGTGGTGGCGGCATCATGGTTTGGGCCTGCTTTTCTTCAGCAAGGACAGGGAAGATGGTTAAAATTGATGGGAAGATGGATGGAGCCAAATACAGGACCATTCTGGAAGAAAACCTGATGGAGTCTGCAAAAGACCTGAGACTGGTACGGAGATTTGTCTTCCAACAAGACAATGATCCAAAACATAAAGCAAAATCTACAATGGAATGGTTCAAAAATAAACATATCCAGGTGTTAGAATGGCCAAGTCAAAGTCCAGACCTGAATCCAATCGAGAATCTGTGGAAAGAACTGAAAACTGCTGTTCACAAATGCTCTCCATCCAACCTCACTGAGCTCGAGCTGTTTTGCAAGGAGGAATGGGAAAAATGTCAGTCTCTCGATGTGCAAAACTGATAGAGACATACCCCAAGCGACTTACAGCTGTAATCGTAGCAAAAGGTGGCGCTACAAAGTATTAACTTAAGGGGGCTGAATAATTTTGCACGCCCAATTTTTCAGTTTTTGATTTGTTAAAAAAGTTTGAAATATCCAATAAATGTCGTTCCACTTCATGATTGTGTCCCACTTGTTGTTGATTCTTCACAAAAAAATACAGTTTTATATATTTATGTTTGAAGCCTGAAATGTGTCAAAAGGTCGCAAAGTTCAAGGGGGCCGAATACTTTCGCAAGGCACTGTATGTTATGTCGGAAAAAGTCTGTTTTAAATGTATCTGTCCTGGTTAAAAACAAGTTGTCATCCAATAGGCTTTGATTACATCTCTAATATCCTCGCCCACATGGAAATTCTGTAAGAGTACTGTATATTCCAATCATTTATTGGTCTGACTGCATTCTGTCTCCCATCAACACTTTTTTTGCCAGCGAGAATGACATAAGAAAGTAGTCAAGACGACTAGCTTGATTTAGCCTCCGCCATGTTTATCTCACTAGGTCAGGATATTTAAGCCGCCATATATTCACTAGTTCCAATATATCCCATGATATTTGTGATTTCCTTAAGTGCATGAGGGTGATAGTGCATGAGGGTGATTTCCTTTACAGTCCATTGAGGTATTTAAAACCATATTATAGTCTCCCACTATAATCATCGAGTCTTGCATTGCTTGTAGGCTTGATCAATTATTGTACATATTTTCAAAGAATCATCATTGTTTGGACCAAGTAGATTAATGAGCCAAATCGGTTTATGGTCCAATAACATATTTAAAAGAATCCATCTACCTTGTGGACCTGTTTGGACAATTTTCATATTCAGATCAAAATTATTGTTTATTAATATCATTACCCCTTTTGAGTTTCTTTACTCATGGTAGAAGTATATATGCTCCCCACCTCCCCCCCAGTAATTTTTCCACACAACCTCATCTAAAATTTTGAATGATTTTCCTGAATACAATAGATATTATATTCCTTCTCTTTTAGCCAGGTAAATACTGATCTTCTTTTCTAATTATCTGCTAAGACATTACAATTATAACTGGCTATACTTATTTCACCATTTACCATAATGAGATACAAGTTTCAATTCTATTTATCATAATATATGTTTATAAATGTACCATTTAAAAGTACTATAACGATTGAGTGTCCATAAAGCTGTACAATGATATTTACACGGCTACTGAGTAAACCTCCAATTGTTCTCCACTATTCCACTCACTAAAACCTCCCCCCATCCCAAGTTGGGTTGTCATCCCAGTGACTGGCCAACTGGATCTTAGGGCCTTTGAGTGATTGGGACCCATCCTTTAAAAAGAACACACAGTGCCACCCATAGAACAAAAGCAGATTAACTGCCAAAAGCATTTCCAACACCCTCACCTCGATTGTATTGTATACAATTATTAAAAAATATATAAAGAAATCTTGCATATCTTAATTTATTTCCACAATTAACTAATAATATGCGCAATAATGCTGGCAGTTCATACGAAGGGTTGTTACCTGTAACCAGGAATGGCATTACAAACAGTACATTTTTGGCAAGGAATTATTATTTTGGCAAACAATTATTATGATTCATCCTATTGTCCCTAACATCATTTCCCTATAGCAACAGATGTGGGATACACACACACACACACACACACACACACACACACACACACACACACACACACACACACACACACACACACACACACACACACACACACTCCCCACCCTTCCACCACAAACAACCACAAGCTCAGATGTTCAACAGTTGTTCCATCCCTGAACCCAACTCAAGAGAAGACTTGTTGTGCAAGTTTATATACAGTTGGAGCTGTTTGAGAAGGCATGCAAAATTCAGCAAGATTAGGGAGATTTGATTAACCAATGTCAAGTCCTAGCTGATGGAGCTCAGATACACCCCTTTCACCTGAACCACACACACGCTGGACCCCGTTGTGACCATTTTCCCTAGCATCTCTGTGCAGTCAGACCTTTTGATTATTTTGTGCCACCAGGGCCATAATAATTTGCCCCCTCTCTGATTCTCTGTGTGACCCCCTCCCAATGGGTTACTGCAGCTTGTGTTGCCAGCACTGCCACTACCTGGGTGGGGGTACCCCACCGGAATTCCCACTGGCTAGGTACAATGTTTTCAAGGTTCTCATTAGCAGCTTTGAAAAATTCCTTGACTTGTTGTGCAAGTTTATATACAGTTGGAGCTGTACACCTAGGTGTCTGTAAAGTCCATGGAGAATAAGAGCACCTCCTCCCAGCTGCCCACTGCACTGAGGCTAGGAAACACGGTCACCACTGATAAATCTATGATAATCAAGAATTTCAATTAGCATTTTTCTATGGCTGGCCATGCTTTCCACCTGGCTACCCCTACCCCGTTCAACAGCTCTGCACTCCCCACAGCAACTTGCCCAAGCCTCCCCCATTTCTCCTTCACCCATATCCAGAGAGCTGATGTTCTGAAATAGCTGCAAAATCTTGACCCTTACAAATCAGCTGGGCTAGACAATCTGGACCCTCTCTTTCTAAAATGATCCGCCGCAATTGTTGCAACCCCTATTTCTAGCCTGTTCAACCTCTCTTTTGTATCGTCTGAGACCCCCAAAGATTGGAAAGCAGACGCGGTCATCTCCCTCTTCAAAGGGGGAGACACTCTAGACCCTAACTGTTACAGACCTATATCTATCCTACCCTGCCTTTCCAAGGTCTTCGAAAGCCAAGTTAACAAAAAGATCACCGACCATTTCGAATCCCACCGTACCTTCTCCACTGTGCAATCGGTTTCCGAGCTGGTCATGGGTGCACCTCAGCCACGCTCAAGGTCCTAAACGATATTATAACTGCCATCGATAGAAGACAATTCTGTGCAGCCGTATTCATCGACCTTGCCAAGGCTTTTGACTGTCAATCACCACATTGTTATCGGCAGACTCAACAGCCTTGGTTTCTAAAATGACTGCCTTGCCTGGTTCACCATCTACTTCTCATACAGAGTTCAGTGTGTCAAATCGGAGGGCCTGTTGTCTGAACCTCTGGCAGTCTCTATGGGGGTGCCACAGGGTTCAATTCTCGGGCCAACTCTTTTCTCTGTATACTTCAATGATGTCGCTCTTGCTGTAGGTGATTCTCTGATCTACCTCTACGCAGACGACACCATTCTGTATATTTCTGTCTCTTCTTTGGACACTGTCAACAAACATCCAGACGAGCTTCAATACCATACAACTTTCCTTCCGTGGCCTCCAACTGCTCTTAAATGCAAGTCAAACTAAATGCATGCTCTTCAACTGATCACTGCCCGCACCTGCCCGCCCGTCTAGCATCACTACTCTGGACGGTTCTGACTTAGAATATGTGGACAACTACAAATACCTAGGTGTCTGGTAAGCCTGTAAACTCTCCTTCCAGACTCACATTAAGCATCTCCAAGTCAAAATTAAATCTAGAATCAGCTTCCTATTTTGCAACAAAGCATCCTTCACTCATGCTGCCAAACATAACCTAAAACTGACTAGTCTACTGATCCTTGACTTTGGTGGCGATGTCATTTACAACATAGCCTCCAACACTCCACTCAGCAAATTGGATGCAGTCTATCACAGTGCCATCCGTTTTGTCACCAAATCCCCATACACTACCCACCACGGCAACCTGTATGCTCTTGTTGGCTGGCCCTCGCTTCGTATTCGTTGCCAAACCAACTGGCTCCAGGTCATCTATAAGTCTTTGCTATGCAAAGCCTCGCCTTATCTCAGCTCACTGGTCACCATAGCAACACCCACCCGTAGCACGCGCTCCAGCAGGTATATTTCACTGGTCACCCCCAAAGCCAACTTCTCCTTTGAACTCCTTTCTTTCCAGGTCTCTGCTGCCAATGACTGGAACGAATTGCAAAAATCACTGAATCTGGAGACTTATATCTCCCTCTCTAACTTTAAGCATCAGCTGTCACAGCAGCTTACAGATCATTGCACCTATACATAGCCCATCTGTAAATAGCCCACCCAACTACCTCATCCCCATATTGTTTTTTTTGTTGCTCCTTTGCACCCCAGTATCTCTACTTGCACATTCATCTTCTGCACATCTATCACTCCAGTTGTTAATTGCTAAATTGTAGTTATTTTGCCACAATGGCCTATTTATTGCCTTACCTCCCTAACCTTACTTCATTTGCACACACTGTATATAGACTTTTCTATTGTGTTATTGACTTGATTTTTAAGGCTTTTCAGCCACTCCATTATCTCAGCCAATCATGACTAGCCAGGGACGATCCTGTCTTTTTCCTTGTTTAGCTCGTTGCTTTCTCCTTGGCTAAACTAGGCTACTAATTCAAAATGTTTATTCATATTTATGGATCCCATGCAATTATTTTATAGATTTTTTTTATCAAACGAACCTACTGTGGAGTAGGAACTAGCATCAAATGCCTCATATCATGTAACCAGTCACAAATTACATTTCACTAGCTATGGTTATCAGACACAGCACACAGACAGCATAGCTGGAATCAAGGCTATATTCCCCCAGAGCAACATGTGTTTTTTTATCAGTTTAATCTTGTAAATATGATCGATTATGCAAATACTTTAACATGTTTTTCTGTCTTTAGCTAGTTCATACAGGACATATTAACACTGGTCAAGTTAGATGAAGACAAAGAGGATAATCATCAGTTGTCAAATGAAATACTTTTTTTATTCCCCATTTTGCTCCCCAATTTCATGGTATCCAATTGGTAGTTACTGTCTTGTCCAATCGCTGCAACTCCCATACGGACTCGGAGGAGGCGATGGTCGAGAGCCGTGCGTCCTCCGAAACACAACCCAACCAAGCTGCACTGCTTCTTGACACAATGCCCACTTAACCTGGATAAACTGTACACCTGGCGACCATGTCAGCGTGCGCTGCGCTGCGCTGCGCCCGGCCCGCCACAGGAGTTGCTAGTGCGCGATGGGACAAGGTAATCCCTGCCGGCAATGAAAGACTTTCTAACATGGCTAACTAAAATCCAACACAGCGCCCGGGTATTCTTCTTTTTATTACCTCAGCCCACTTTAGATAGAGACTACTGAATACGGCCCATTGCTCTGTGGCCCAGCTGTGGAGAAGACACGTCCTAAAGTCATATCTCCCTTGGAGGTTGTCTGATGAATCTCCACTCAATGATCGCGTCAGGCAGGCGAGTGGAGGGGAGCAGACTGGTGCGGGCAGAACACTCCTATTCTGTGCATGTTTGTGATTTGATTAAGAGCCTATGTCTAGCCTCAGTCCATTCTGGCCTAATTGAATAAGAGAAGGTGCGACAGGCACCAGGGTACCCCAAAACCACAGCTGATAGATGGAGAACAGAGGAGTAGAGGTCACCCTGTACCACTAGATGTTCCTGGACAGGACACTTTGACCATGGTACAGAGGGCAGGTAGGAGGGGAATCCACTTATATAGAGGGAAGAGCAGAGGAAGGGAGAGGAAAAACGTGGGGTGGCCCATCCCTCATCCTTGGTTGACCTTAGGACAGGCTTAGGACCCACTCTGTCAGCAGATCAACTGACATACTCCACCAGCACCACACCCTTTTCCAGCTTTCTGTATGATCAACATTTCTGCAAGAGATGCAAGTGTGTTTGTTTGGGTTTGACCTCTTTAACCTTTTGGTGTACTGGGTTATTTTTACATAGACTCATCTGACTTGACTGTAGGATAGGAAAAAGGTAATGGGATTCCAATAGGGGTAAGCTGATAAGTACAAGGTCAATACAGGTCATTATCTTACTTACACTGTTCAAACTTTTTGTCAGAGCCTTGAATCTGTCTGGTCCTGCTAAGGAATACAACATTTCCCTTGTGCAATATTAAAGACTACTTGAGTAAAGGACATATTCTATTGAATAACTCAGTGATAATACAACTGAGGATTTAAGTTGGCACAAGAAGTTACCTATTTAGGTTGAGGATTGAAATTGAGGGCATCCCACTGGGCACACACTGGTTGAATGAATGTTGTTTCCACGTAATTTCAATAAAATTACATTGAACCAACATGGAATAGACGTTGAATTGACGTCTGTGCCCAGTGGGATGTGGGTTCTTTCTTTCTGATAGCCTGGAAATTAATTTAGAATCAGTATAAGTGAGGAAGAGGAGCACCTGCTCGTTACCTGGGCAACGGAATGGTCGGACGCACCTTTCTCTTAATCTGAGGGAGATGTGACGTACTGAGAGGGCGGAGTAGAGAAGTGAGGAGGAAAGGAAGGAGAGAGGGAGGTGGAGGGCAGGGATGTTTACAGATGGAAATGTACTCTTGCAAAACACATGCACCCTCCGTCAGCCTAGAGGGTTTAAAGAAAATAACTGAGGGAGGGAGGGAGGAAGAGAAAGGAAGGGAGGGAGGTAGGGGAGATGTATGACTGCTCCCATGTATTACTTGCTGTTGAACTCCGCTGATGTGGACAGTCTCCCCAGAAAGCCTCAGCAGCCCCTAGCTAGCAGGATGTCACAGAGAAAGAGGAGCTTCACTTTCGGAGCATATGGAGGGTAAGGTTGAAGCCCATTCGGACAAAAGATAACATTTACTCATGTCTGTCTCTCTGCATGCTAGAAATAGCCGGTGGGGGATAGTAATGGGGAGATGTTACAGACAGTAATACCTGGTATGGAATTCACTCCATCACTGAAGAATTGATGAGTACTTAGGCCTGAGATCTAATGAGATTCCCTGTGGAATCATGCTTTACATCTTCAGCAGGCTAGCAGTGAAAGGATGATACCAAGGTCAGACAACAGTGTCTGCTCTAAACTACAGCTTGTTAGCGTCTATAGCTTGTTAGCGTCTATGATAAGTGCTGGAAGTTAATGAAGTGGTCTCATAAGGAGGTCAATGAAACATCATTAGCTCTTAAATGACTTTGTCAATGTTTTGGTCAAGCTGCCCCCTTTCCTAGGTTTTAAAGACAAGGTCAACTTTACCAAAACAAAATAGTCATGTGTAGAAGAATCTGTTTAATTTATGACCAACTAGTGAGTTTTATTGTTTTTATTCTCAGCACCACAAAGATAGGAATGGTGGAGGTGTGTATGTTTATTAGTTTGCCTTTGAGAGGTTCATGATAGGTTTTAGATTTGATTGTTTATTTGGAGAAATAAGTGCACTTCAACCTGTTGCTTTGGCTCTTTGGGGTAGAAGGATGCTTGGAATTTGTTGCATTGATGAGGTCAAGAGTTCAAAGGACGCTGTAAAATGGGTCTATATGTTATATACGGCTTCTGTGTAAAACACACTCTGATGTTCCAATTAATTCAATGTTATTGTGCTCTGTGGATAGGAAACAGTATGGTGAATGAAGAGGTTAGCTAGACAGTGAATGTGGCTCATGCATTATACGGGTCTATTTCTACTGTAGATGTGTAAATGATACACTTCAGCACAGCACTGATGTGCATTCAATGATGTATGATGCTGTGTAGACTAGTTGCATCGAAAACCCCTTGGGACTGGAATAACTATAACTTCCATCATTATGTTGACCCTGGCCTTGGGCACTAACAGCTACACTCAGGAAAACATCTCACTCACGAGACAGAGTACAACCTCACCACTTTGGCTGACCCTTAGGCACTGTGTGAATAGAACAGTACAGTGAGCGTCGAGTTCCATGGACACTGTTTGATTCAGAGTTGGATCATCAAGGCTGATAATCCTCCAGACCAGCATCAACCGATTGTTCAGGCTCTACATGCTATGGTTGGCACTGTGGTGAATTCTATGGAGAGAGGGAGATTCTTAGGATGTTGAGTTTATACAGCTATAGACGTGGTGGAGGAACCACATTCACATGATGTGTTCGCCCACATACACACACACACACACACAGTGAGGATGTGCTCTGAACTGTGGAGCACATTAGATAGTCCCCTGACCGCCATATGCACTCTGAGAAATGGACCTTGTCTCCTCCAAATTAACATTTTATTCTTCTATTTAATTTTTCTGTCACATCTTTATAACTGCATGCATCTTTTCATACACAGCATCCCCGAGCACATAAATGTTTAATGGAACTCAGGACATAGGAGAAGAACAATACATAGGGAGATAATACTAATACAAAGAAATGTTGTCTATAAACAAGACATAAAACACAACAACACTGTTTAGGGCCTCTTTTCTTAGAGCCTTCGAAGCGTTAAGATCATCATTAGAACCTTCTTACGATGTATCTTTAGTAGCCAAGGTGTTTTCCAGAGCCTTGGTTAGTAATGTGGCTCTTAAAAACCTTTGCAGTCTACAAGTGATCCAGACCACTCGAAGAGCAGCCAAACGGCATCATTAGAAGCCTTTTTTCTCTTCCGCATCACTTTATTCAGATCTCCGCTAAATGTAGAGTCAAGATGTTTAGGCTTTCTGTCTGACTGTGACTGCCAATCTCCTCAGAATGAGGTTTACTCCAAATACAAAGTTGCCAAATTATTTGCAATTGTTACAAACAAGTGAAGCATAAAATGATGCTTCAAATGAAAACAGAGATGACGGCTTTAAAAGATGCAAAGGCTACGTGGGTCTATATAGGCCATTTCAATTATATTTAAATCGATGTCATGTTCAATCAATTGAGTTATATTTTGGGATTTTTGCAGCAATATGTTTCAACGCATGCGCAATGACGTACCCAATCTATGATTTAGTGCATTATTATTGGGTAAGCATAATAAACCGCCTCAATAACCTATTTCAGCCATAGGTGGTAATATCTCTCTAGGGGCTGATCCGTCATCAGTATTGTGGAATAAGTCTAATGTTAAGGTACGATTTGAATGGAGAAAGCTGATCCGAGAGCTGCGCTGCTTTTCTTACTATCCTATGGGTATGGACACTTGATTTAACAATGCACCTAGCGAACGTTCTCTGCGTGTTTCTATGGGAAACACTCTTAAAAAGTTGGTGGGTAAATAACGATGCATCTGATACGACGATCATTGTACTGCTTTAGTTACATTGCAACTGACCCAGTTCAGTCTCATGGTTCAAAAGCCTATACTCCACCCTTTTGCGTACACAGTGTGGGCCTCAGGTAAAAATAAGGAATGGTGAAAAGCCATACTGTCATAACTGTACTGTATGTACTTGTTCAGGCTGGACAAGGTTTTCTGTTTGTTTTCTTTGACTGTATGCTTTTAGTATCAAGAGAAATCCTTGAGAGGAGAAAGGCCCTGAAAATTCAACCACGGACATCTCAACCTTCAGTTTAGCCAATAGCTGTATTGGACTCCATTCTACAGAAGTGAAAAGACCTGCAGGGATTGTTTTCTATTAATTAGAAATCCTTTGAACATCACTTAATTGACACTTAATATTGAGAAACTATATGAAGTAATAAGCATGGTCACTTTGCTTTAGGGATTGTCCATTCCTAACATAGACATAGGCTACACATTGAAAGGTTTGTTTGTGTCTTTGTTTGTGACTGCACATATTTCAATTAGATCTTTAGTTTTATTCAAGGAGAAAATAGGAAGACTGTTGCTGTGACAATGCCCCAACTTTCAAAAGAAGCTGTGAAAGGAAATTACAACAAATAGTCTAGGCGACAAATGCATTGCTGTCAGGAATAGAATTCAGGCCACAAAATAATCTATCTTTATGTGTTCTGTCTTTGCGGAAATTACTTTGTCACACGTACACAAAAAAATTGAAATTGCCATTAGTAGATAATGCTTCCTACAGCATGTTCAAAACTGTAACACATGCCGTAATTTCAAACCGGAGGATTTAATCAATGTGAAACTAGAAATGCATGACATCTATTTGGGCCACGCAAAATACAATTTTTCATATGGCATTTTATGCTCTGTTTTGATGGTATAATTTAGCACAGGCAATAATTTTGAGTAGATGGAAGATGTAAAAGAAAATGATCAATATTTTAAATGGGAGGAACCGCATAAACACCTAGTATATTTAAGGAGTGGTTAAAGATTCAGCACAGGGGATGTCAAACAAACTCATCTTACCGAAAACTATCCTTTCATCTCTGACATTTGAATGTTATTGTCGGTTTACACTTTATAGTACCATACCCTCTCAACACAGAGAGGTTAGAGGGGAGAAGATGAGGACATTGACCTCTTGCACATACAGAAAATAGCTCTTTGATGCAGGTTAGGTGTGTATTCTCCATTCAGTGAATAGGGCTGGAGTTGTGTTTGTAAACTGAACATTTGGACAAGTACACTAAATACTGGTGTGTGTGTGTTGACATCACTGTGTAAGCTGTTGGCTACTGAAAGCGGTCATTGTCTAGCCAAGTGCAAGTACACACACACACACACACACACACACACACACACACACACACACACACACACACACACACGCATGCATGCATAAACACACATGCACGAACACATACAGTTGAAGTCGGAAGTTTACATACACCTTAGCCAAATACATTCAAACTCAGTTTTTCACAACTCCTGACATTTAATCCTAGTAAAAATTCCCTGTCTTAGGTCAGTTAGGATCGCCACTTTATTTTACTAATGTGAAATGTCAGAATAATAGTAGAGAGAATTATTTCTTTCAGCTTTTATTTCTTTCATCACATTCCCAGTGGGTCAGAAGTTTACATACACTCAATTAGTATTTGGTAGCATTGCTTTTAAATTGTTTAACTTGGGTCAAACGTTTCGGGTAGCCTTCCACAAGCTTCCCACAATAAATTGGGTGAATATTGGCCCATTCCTCCTGACAGAGCTGGTGTAACTGAGTCAGATTTGTAGGCCTCCTTGCTCGCACACGCATTTTAAGATCTGCCCACATATTTTCTATGGGATTGAGGTCAGAGCTTTGTGATGGCCACTCCAATACCTTGACTTTGTTGTCCTTAAGCCATTTTGCCACAACTTTGGTAGTATGCTTGGGGTCATTGTCCATTTGGAAGACCCGTTTGTGACCAAGCTTTAACTTCCTGACTGATGTCTTGAGATGTTGCTTCAATATATCCACATAATTTTCCTGCCTCATGATGCGAATCTATTTTGTGAAGTGCACCAGTCCCTCCTGCAGCAAAGTACACCCACAACATGATGCTGCCACCCCCATGCTTCACGGTTGGGATGTTGTTCTTCAGCTTGCAAGCCTCCCCCTTTTTCCTCCAAACATAACGATGGTCATTATGGCCAAACAGTTCTATTTTCGTTTCATCAGACCAGAGGATATTTATCCAAAAAGTACAATCTTTGTCCCCATGTGCAGTTGCAAACCGTAGTCCGGCTTTTTTATGGCGGTTTTGGGGGCAGTGGCTTCTTCCTTGCTGAGCGGCATTTCAGGTTAAAGTACATTCATCTCTAGGAGACAGAACATGTCTCCTTCCTGAGCAGTATGATGGCTGCGTGTTCCCATGGTGTTTCTACTTGCGTACTATTGTTTGTATAGATGAACGTGGTACTTTCAGGCGTTTGGAAATTGCTCCCAAAGATGAACCAGACTTGTGGAGCTCTACAATTGTTTTTTTCTGAGGTTTTGGCTGATTTCTTTTGATTTTCCCATTATGTCAAGCAAAGAGGCAATGAGTTTGAAGGCAGGCCTTGAAATACATCCACAGGTACATCTCCAATTGACTCAAATGAGGTCAATTAGCCTATCAGAAGCTTCTGAAGCCATGACATCGTTTTCTGGAATTTTCCAAGCTGTTAAAAGGCACAGTCAACTTAGTGTATGTAAACTTCTGACCCACTGGAATTATGATACAGTGAATTATACGTGAAATAATCTGTCTGTAAACAATTGTTGGAAAAATAACTTGTGTCATGCACAAAATAGATGTCCTAACCGACTTGCCCAAACTATAGTTTGTTAACAAGAAATGTTTGGAGTGGTTGAAAAACGTGTTTTAATGATTCCAACCTAAATGTATGTAAACTTCCGACTTCAACTATATACTGTTTACATGCAATTTTGCATACGCTCACATGTAAATGTGTTTTATCCATACATTTACAGACAACAACACACTAACATTTAAACAAGGTCATTTGCATAGAAATACATGCTCCCAATGCCAACATATACAGCAGTCAGACACAAGAGAGTGAACACACTCACTCACACACACACACACACACACACACACACACACACACACACACACACACACGAAAGATAAAAGTGTCATGCAAGACAGTTTGATTCCCTAGACGAACCTCTAGGCTTTGCAGGCTTTAGATATCACTGTCTAAGATATGCTCGTTGCCATTTATTTGATGAGACATAAATAAATATGTTTTTTACTCTTATGGTTGGTTTGATACCATGTTCTGTATATTTATTGTTGTTTTGATCTTTTATTGTTATGTTGGCTGCACGGTAACATTTACAGCCAGTGTGTTATGGTTCATTATTTTGCCATTCAGTAATAGTAGTGTATTTAAAAAGCATTGACTGTTCATAGTATATGAGTAGGCCTACATGCGTGTCCCTTGGTAGAATGTTGTGACATTGTTTTTGTGTAGGCATGTTTTCCACTGTGGAATGTTAACACCAAAACAGAGGTTATCCTCAATCAGCAGAAAGTAGAGCAGAGAGACCCCTGAAAGACAACCTGATATTTTTATTCCTATCAGTCAAACACAAAACAGGAGAAAGAGCATGGCCATTTCCTGTTGTCACACATGACGAGGTGGGACGACTTGTTCAACTAATGGTACGATCCTGCGAGGTTTGTTTAAGAAATTACACAGTTGGTTCTGGTTATTGGATTGTTAAGCAAATGTTGCATTTTTTCACGTTACTTATCTCATACTACAAGTAGTAAGTCTCTCGGTAGTTCCTCTTCTCCTCAGCCATAGGTACTCATAGCCATTTAGAGACAAAAAAGAGATCCCAAGGGAAACCATGGCTCTTCTCTACAGACTGAACCTTCAGCTCTACTGAGCCATCCAGTAGCACCAATACATCTAAAGCATGTTGCACCACTCAGAATTTCTCTGATTCTTTCCGTCAGAGACGGCTGGGTATTTGATTGCCTGTTTGTTATTTTCCATGATGGATGGCTTTCATTTGAGTTTGATTTGCTATGAATGACAATGTAATTTGTTTGATTGGCTTAGTATTCAGGGGGGCAGGGATAAGTGGTGATTAGCAGTTGATCGATTGACCCATTTTTAGCATTTATTCAGCATCAACCCCACGACGGCTCCTGTGATTGATCCAGGCAGAGCATTTGCCAGTTTGATTTGTATGCAGCGCTGTAAATGTAGTCAGAATTTAAACCGCTCTTTTCCTACGTGCAAACATCACAAACAAATCCATGGAAAATTTGCCAAGATGATAAAACGGGATGTTGCTCCCTCTATCTCATCAACCCTATTCGCTATGGCTTTTCTCATATCTTGGCTGGGTGGGCTACGGCTGAAAACACTTTCATTTGAAGTGTGCCGGTATTACTGAGTGGGTTTGTGTAATGATGTGCCAGCCTGCTCAGGGTATTACAGTGGGCTCTGACTGTCTGACTGGCACCTCAACCAGTCTGCCTACTCACCTAGGAGACTGTGTCAGCCTCGGCCTGAGAGCGTGCCCATCGGCTGGTTGGCAGGCAGAGGAGGGAGTGAGGGAGGTAGAGATGGAGGGAGAGAGAGAGGAGAAGTGGTGAGAGGAAATTATAGACTCATTCATCTGGTGCCATATGGGTCCATGGAGGTTGATTCTGTTTTAAATACACACTATGATTGAAAGTCAATTCTGAATTATGATTTTTATAGGTATATTAATGTCGTAGATTTCATTTTCAGCCAAAATTGTCCCAGATGCTTTCACCTCATAGTTTCGCCTAAAACTCTGTTTTGATATTGTAGTCTTTGGTTAATGCGGTGTTCTAGACACTTCATCAGTCTTAGATGACCTTACACACTCAGTGGGACCCCATTGATTAAACCAGACCAGGTGAAGTGGGAGTGGGACAGAAGTCTGATCTACTATCTCTCTTTGTTCTCTCTCTTTCTAGTGTCGACAAGACCTTTTCCAGGACCAGAAGTCTATGGTGAGTTTACTCCCCTCCTTGACATTAAGAAATTCAGCTAATGTTGTGTGGGATAACTTAATTTTATGCATAGTTGGTTCTAGATCACTCTTAAAAATACTGGAGATTACCTTAGAGTTTTTAAAGATAGAGGTAACCTCATAGCTTCCTTTTTCCAGTGATGCTGTCCACCCCTGGTTAAGTACTGATTACAGTCAGAATAACAGGGCATGAAACATCACATGGATGTCAGCCAATATCTTTATTTACTGTTTATATTGTACCAAATATGCATCCTGCTGTTGTAGCCACGCTTGGGTTTCCTTAGTGAAGTGCTACATCAGACAGTTACATACACTGAGAGTATAAAACATTAGGAACACCTTCCTAATATTGACTTGCACCCCCTTTTGCCCTCATAACAGCCTCAATTTGTCGGGGCATGGACTCTACAAGGTGTCGAAAGCGTTCCACAGGGATGCTGGCCCATGTGGACTCCAATGCTTCCCACAGTTGTGTCAAGTTGGCTAGATGTCCTTTGGGTGGTGGTCCATTCTTGATACACACGGGAAACTGTTGTGCATAAAAAACCCAGCCGCTTTGCAGTTCTTGACACACACAAGCTGGTGCACCTGGAACCTACTACCATACCCATTTCAAATGCACTTCAATCTTTTGTCTTGGCCATTCACCCTCTGAATACACAATCTATGTCTCAATTGTCTCACGGTATAAACATTATTATTTAACCTGTCTCCTCCCCTTCATCTACACAGATTTTAGGTGGATTTGACAAATGACATCAATAAGGGATCATATTTCTCACTTGGATTCACCTGGTCAGTCTATGTCATGGAATGTTTTGTATACTCGCTGTATATTGACAGTGAGGAAGTCTAATGTCATGGCTGTGGATCAGGGCATCTGGTAACAAAATGAATATTGAGAAGGAGGGCCATGTAATATTCCGTCCTTGGCAGTGTGAGAAAAAGACGTGTGAATGCAGCAGGAGTTGGGTGTAGATGGGGGGGGGGGGTGGATGGAAGGAGCGACTAGACGAGCAGAATGATTCTGCAGAATCATCAGACGGTAAAATTTGGCCCGTACTTCTGCTGAACTGAATTAAGAAGGGGCTCTCGCTGCACGTCATTATGTACTGGTGAATACTATCAGCCTTTACGTACAGGCAGATAAAAATCCCAAAGTCATGAAAGCCTTGTTTTTTTAGGTATGTGTGTGAGAGAATTTCTCTTATTTCTTTAAAATGAAACTAACATTGATCTGTATTTATTAAATTAATTCATCAGTGCTATCAATCATTTAGAAGGGCATGTTTGACTTACTAAGAAGGGGTTTAATCCTCAAGTCATAGGAAGGATGTCCGGACTCCATCTACATTATACAGGTCTGATAGGTGTCACTGTGTAAGACTAGCAGCTTTTCAGTCAGATTTACGATAGCAGGTCTAAATCAGACACAGTATGCCATCGCATCCCTCTTGAATCCATCATAGCCTCAGTCATCCTCTCTCTCAGCAGCCGGGGAAGTGTGTGTGTGTGTGTGTGTTTGTGTGTGTTTGTGTGTGTGTGTGTGTGTGTGTGTGTGTGTGTGTGTGTGTGTGTGTGTGTGTGTGTGTGTGTTTTTGTTATTATGGCAGCAGTGATATTGGTGGATCGTTCCGCAAAATGAGTGCCTTTTTGCGGCCCTTTGATATTGTACGGTGAAATTGTGCACAAATATTGCACTTTAAAAGCTATATTAAAATAAGTGCCCTTTAATATTAAATGAAGTGCCCTTTAATATACCACATGAAAATTCAATAAATCAGATTTATTTATATGAATAAAGACTTGCTAATGTGCCAAAAAAAATTGTCCAAATGTAGATTTTGCTATAGCCTTGTTCTGTTCAATGTCCTCTACATACACTACAATGTCCAAAAGTATGTGGACACCTGCTGGACACCTCCACTAGTCTGTGGAGACTTGCTTCCATTCAGCCACAAGAGCAGTAGTGAGGTCGGGCACTGTTGGGCGATTAGGCCTGGCTCACAGTCGGCTTTCCAATTCATCCCAAAAGTGTTTGATGGGGTTGAGGTCAAGGCTCTGTGCAGATCAGTCAAGGTCTTTCACACAGATCTTGACAAACTATTTCTGTATGGACCTCGCTTTGTGCATGGGGGCATTGTCATGAAAGAGGAAAGGGCCTTCCCCAAACTGTTGCCACAAAGTTGGAAGCACAGAATTGTCTAGAATGTCATTGTATGCTCTGGTGTTAAGATTTCCCTTCACTGGAAATAAGGGGCCTAGCCCGAACCATGATAAACAGCCCCAGACCATTATTCCTCCTCCACCAGACTTTACAGTTGTCACTGTGCATTGCGGCAGGTAGCATTCTCCTGGGATAGGCCAAACCCAGATTTTTCCATCGGACTGGTGATTGATTCATCACTCCACAGCACGCATTTCCACTTCTCCAGAGCCCAATGGCAGCGAGCTTCACACCACTCCAGCCGACGATTGGCATTGCGCACTGTAATCTTAGGCTTGTATGCGGCTGCTCGGCCATGGAAACCCCTTTCATGAAGCTCCCAGTGAATAGTTATTGTGCTGACATTGCTCCCAGAGGCAGTTTGGAACATGGTAATGAGTGATGCAACCAAGGACAGACAATTTTTACAAGCAACACACTTCAGCACTCGGAGGTCC